>NC_140963.1:130238542-130283542 GCF_056783735.1 Eptatretus burgeri | reverse complement strand
AGATAAAGATGGAGAGAGAGAGAGCAAGAGAGGGGGAGGGGTAGAGAGAGAGGTGGAGGGAGACAGATCGAGAGGGAGGGAGGGAGAGAGATGGAGAGAGATAGAGATTGAGATGAAGAGAGGGAGGGTGAGAGATTGAGATGAAGAGATATAGAGACATGAAGAGATGAAGGGAGGGGGAGGGAGAGAGAGAGATGAAGAGAGAGAGAGAGAGAGAGAGAGAGAGAGAGGGAGAGAGGGGGGTGAGGTGAGGAGGGGAGGGAGGGAGAGAGAGACGGACGGATGGAGAGAGAGAGAGCTGAAGAGAGGGGTGAGGTGAGGGAGAGAGAGAGATGAAGAGAGGGAGAGAGAGGTGGGAGAGAGGAGAGAGATCGACAGAGAGAGGGAGGGATGTAGACAGGGAGGAAGAGAGAGGAGACGGAGGGAGAGAAATAGACATCGACAGAGAAAGAGAGGGAGGAAGAGAGAGAGAGGTGGGAGAGAGGAGAGCGAGCGAGAGAGGGGAGGGAGAGAGGGAGAGAGCGGGAGGAACAGAGGGGAGAGATCGAGATGAGGAGAGGGAGGGAGAGAGATAGAGAGAGCCAAAGAGGGGAGAATGAGAGGTGTAGGGAGAGAGGAGAGAGAGAATAGAGAGAGAGAGAGGGAGACAGAGAGAGAGAGAGATGAAGAGAGGGGAAGGGAGGGAGAGGGAGAGAGAGAGATGAAGAGAGACAGAGAGAGTGGGAGAGAGAGAGAGGTGAGGGGGGAGAGAGAGAGAGAGGAGGAGGAAGAGAGAGAGGAGGAGGAAGAGAGAGAGATGAAGAGGGGAGGGAGAGAGATATAGAGAGGGGTGAGGTGAGGGACAGAGAGAGGGAGGAGGGAGGGAGGGGGGAAGAGAGAGAGAGATATGAAGACAGAGAGCAAGAGAGGGGAGAAAGAGAGGGAGAGGGAGAGAGAGACGGAGAGACGGTGGAAGAGAGAGAGGAGAGAGAGAGAGAGAGGAAGGAAGAGAGACGGAGTGAGAGGGAGAGGGAGGAATGGAGAGGGAGAGATATGAAGTGATGAAGAGGGAGAGAGGGGAGAGAAAGAGAGAGAGAGAGAGAGAGAGAGAGAGAGAGAGAGAGAGAGAGAGAGAGAGAGAGAGAGAGAGAGAGAGAGAGAGATAGAGAGAGAGAGAGAGAGAGAGAGAGAGAGAGAGATAGAGAGAGAGGGGAGGAAGAGAGAGGGAGAGACATGACCTGATGAAGAGAGAGAGAGATTAAGAGATGGAGGGAGAGAGGGTGGAAGAGAGAGATAGGGGGAGGAAGAGACAGAGAGGGAGAGAGAGAGGGATGGACGGAGAGAGGGAGGAAGGGAGAGGGAGAGAGATGAAGTGAGGAAGAGAGAGAGGGATGGAGATAGAGTTGAAGAGAGGGATGGAGAGGGAGGGAGGAAGAGAGGGAGAGAGAGAGGGATGGAGAGAGAGATGAAGCGAGCGGGAGAAATAGAGATGAAGAGAGGGAGAGAGATAGAGATGAAGAGAGGGAGAGAGATAGAGATGAAGAGAGGGAGAGAGATAGAGATGAAGAGATAGAGAGACATAGACAGAGACATGAAGAGATGAAGGGAGGGGGAGGGAGAGAGATGGAGACAGAGGGAGAGGGAGAGGGAGGGAGAGAGATGAAGTGATGAAGAAAGAGATGGAGAGAGAGAGAGGAAGAGAGACAGAGAGAGTGGGAGAGAGAGGTGAGGGGGGAGAGAGAGGGGGAGGGAGAGAGAGGGACGGACAGAGAGAGGAGGAGGAAGAGAGAGATGAAGTGATGAAGAGAGAGAGAGGGGAGGGAGAGAGAGATATAGAGAGGGGTGAGGTGAGGGAGAGAGAGAGAAAGATGAAGAGAGGGGAAGGGAGGGAGAGGGAGAGAGAGAGAGATGAAGAGAGACAGAGAGAGTGGGAGAGAGAGAGGGGTGAGGGGGGTAGAGAGAGAGAGAGGGACGGACGGAGAGAGAGGAGGAGGAAGAGAGAGGAGGAGGAAGAGAGAGAGATGAAGTGATGAAGAGGGGAGGGAGAGAGATATAGAGAGGGGTGAGGTGAGGGACAGAGAGAGAGAGGTAGGAGGGAGGGAGGGGGGAAGAGAGAGAGAGAGAGAGAGATATGAAGACAGAGAGCAAGAGAGGGGAGAAAGAGAGGGAGAGAGAGACGGAGAGACGGTGGAAGAGAGAGAGGGGAGGGAGAGAGAGAGGAAGGAAGAGAGACGGAGTGAGAGGGAGAGGGAGGAATGGAGAGGGAGAGAGATGAAGTGATGAAGAGGGAGAGAGGGGAGAGAGAGAGAGAGAGAGAGAGAGAGAGAGAGAGAGAGAGAGAGAGAGAGAGAGAGAGAGAGAGAGGGAGAGGGGAGAGAGAGAGAGTGAGGGAGGAAGAGAGAGAGAGAGGGAGGAAGAGAGAGAGAGAGGGAGGAAGAGAGAGAGAGAGAGAGAGAGAGAGAGAGAGAGAGAGAGAGAGAGAGAGAGAGAGAGAGAGAGAGAGGAGGAGAGAGGGGGATGGAGAGTGATAAAGAGCAAGAGAGGTGGAGGGAGATAGATCGAGAGAGAGAGAGAGAGATAGGGCTGGAGAGGGAGGGATAGAGATCGAGATGAAGAGAGATAAAGATGGAGAGAGAGAGAGCAAGAGAGGGGGAGGGGTAGAGAGAGAGAGGTGGAGGGAGACAGATCGAGAGGGAGGGAGGGAGAGAGATGGAGAGAGAGATGAAGAGAGGGAGAGAGATAGAGATTGAGATGAAGAGAGGGAGGGTGAGAGATTGAGATGAAGAGATATAGAGACATGAAGAGATGAAGGGAGGGGGAGGGAGAGAGAGAGATGAAGAGAGAGAGAGAGAGAGAGAGAGAGAGAGAGAGAGAGAGAGAGAGAGAGAGAGAGAGAGAGAGAGAGAGAGAGAGAGAGAGAGAGAGGGCAGAAAGAGAGGTGGAGGGAGAGAGAGAGAGGTGGAGGGAGAGAGATAGAGATGAAGAGAGACAGAGAGATCGAGACACAGACAGAGACATGAAGAGATGAAGGAAGAGAGAGAGAGAGAGAGAGAGAGAGAGAGAGAGAGAGAGAGAGAGAGAGAGAGAGAGAGAGAGAGAGAGAGAGAGAGAGAGAGCAGAAAGAGAGGTGGAGGGAGAGAGAGAGAGGTGGAGGGAGAGAGATAGAGATGAAGAGAGACAGAGAGATCGAGACACAGACAGAGACATGAAGAGATGAAGGAAGAGAGAGAGAGAGAGAGAGAGAGAGAGAGAGAGAGAGAGAGAGAGAGAGAGAGAGAGAGAGAGAGAGAGAGATGAGGAGAGATAGAGATGAAGAGAGGGAGAGAGATAGAGATGAAGAGAGGGAGGAAGAGAGGGAGGGTGAGAGATTGAGATGAAGAGATATAGAGACATGGACAGAGATATAGACATAGAGATGAAGGGAGGGGGAAGGAGTGGGAGGAAGAGAGAGGGAGAGACATGACCTGATGAAGAGAGAGAGAGAGAGAGAGAGAGAGAGAGAGAGAGAGAGAGAGAGAGAGAGAGAGAGAGAGAGAGACAAAGAGAGACAGAGTGAGAGGGAGAGGGAGGAAGTGATGAAGAGAGAGAGAGAGAGAGAGAGAGAGAGAGAGAGAGAGAGAGAGAGAGAGAGAGAGAGAGAGAGAGAGAGAGAGAGAGAGAGAGAGAGAGAGAGAGAGAGAGAGAGAGAGAGAGAGAGAGAGAGAGAGAGAGAGAGAGAGAGAGAGAGAGAGAGAGAGAGAGAGAGAGAGAGAGAGAGAGAGAGAGAGAGAGAGAGAGAGAGAGAGAGAGAGAGAGAGAGAGAGAGAGAGAGAGAGAGAGAGAGAGGAAGGGGGAGGTCGAGGGAGGGAGAGAGAGGGAAAGAGAGATGAAGAGAGGGAGGGAGAGAGAGAGGGATGGAGAGGGAGGGAGAGAGATATAGAGAGGGGTGAGGTGAGGGACAGAGAGAGATGACGAGAGGGAGGAGGGAGAGAGAGATAGGGAGGGAGGAGGGAGGGAGGGGGAAGAGAGAGAGATATGAAGACAGAGAGCAAGAGAGGGGAGAAAGAGAGGGAGAGGGAGAGAGAGACGGAGAGACGGTGGAAGAGAGAGAGGACGGAAGAGAGACGGAGTGAGAGGGAGAGAGATGAAGTGATGAAGAGGGAGAGGGAGAGGGAGAGGGAGAGGGAGAGGGAGAGGGAGAGGGAGAGGGAGAGGGAGAGGGAGAGGGAGAGGGAGAGGGAGAGGGAGAGAGAGAGAGAGAGAGAGAGAGAGAGAGAGAGAGAGAGAGAGAGAGAGATAGAGATAGAGATGGAGGAAACTGAAATCACCAAGTGAAAGGGTTGAGTTGGGAAGGGTTAATGGGTAAAGCAAAGATCATGCCTCAGGGTTGGGGATGACGAGATCGCAGTGCACTGCCTCTTTGAATTCCTGCAGGGAAGAGTGGGAAAGAATGGCCTCTGGAAGGCGGTTCCATGGACAGGAAGAGCGAGGTTCAAAGAAGTTCACAATATTACTCATGTGCAACATTTCAGTCTAAAAGAAGCCACTGTGAGTAACAACACGCTTTTATTTTCCTGCAACAATAAAATGTGCGGTGGATGCTGCAAAAATAATCAGGAAGGGAGTGGGGAAAAGGGAGGATTAAGGTTCAAGACTAAACCAAAAAGCTTTCCCTTATGAAGTATTTCCTGTACACCACAATTCACAAATTGTTCAAATCACAAGGAGATGCCTTGCTTTGTCATCAAGTGGATGCCTCTTGAAATGGGGATTGAGGCAAAGGCAAGCCTTGCATGTCACAGTGCTTTCGTCATTGCAAGATGCTTTCGTCATCACATGGTGCTCATTAAATTATTTTACCTTTACAAGGTGGGCAATCAAACCTTGTGTGCTGTTGCAATAATAGCTCGCAGCACAAATACCTGCATTCACAGACTATTGTTAAATCCACCATCAGTTAGAGTTAGCATATTTGGTTTTACTGGTTGTTGATTAATTACAGGAACTAATTATACACAACTTGCAAGCATCACCCCCCTCCCCCCAACCTAATAAACAGTGCACTGTCATGCAAAATTCAGTCTGCATTGCTGCTGATGTAGGATTGAGGATGATTGCAATGAAGTGGAATGGGAGGGGAAGGGTGGCAGGGGAGTGGGTATAATCTTGGTAATCAGCTGCAGCAACTGATTCTACATCATTGTGCTGGGATTGTGTAAAGCATTCGCTTCTTATCTTTGTTTCCCTCCCTGAGTGGTGCCTTGAAATGCAAAGTTTCTCAATGTGATGTGATTTGGGAACGATTTACTGCCATGAGTAGCAAAAGGCAAGGCAATAATTGGAAAGACTTTGAAAGTAGAGAAGAAGGTATGGGATGTTAAAAGGGTTGCTATAACTGCTCATTGCACTCGTCTTCGTGGAGGAGGACAGTCGGAGCTGAATCTCTGGGTGGTCTCGAACCCATGGTGCGCCCAATGGCCAAGTCGCGACATGGAAGCATACAGAGGCCTTGTGACTGATAGTATCGCCTGGCAACAACCACTCCAGCCACAATTGCCATGAGCAATACAGCCATGATGACCAGCAATCCCACCACTGATGAACCGTTTGACACACCTGCAGCATTCGGCAATAGATTATATTCTGTCGGCCATTGCTACCTACAATTACATAGAACTTGATAAATTGGTAATTGTCGAAGGACAACAAGGAACTTGGATGCAGGAGGAGGCCATTTGGCCCATCAAGTATGCATTACATCAACACCATATCAATTCCATCTCAGTTTATCAACTTAAATTCAATGGGGGAAGAATGGGATGGGTGGAGGAGTGGGGGTGAGAGCAATTGGGCGAACACAGACACAAATCATCACCTTTTGAGGAGATCTTCTCAAACATCACAATCATGACATGTATACAATCACCCATCCACACCATTTATGCCAACATACATATACCCCTTTATCTCCAATGCTTAGAGGTACCTAACTCAAATTTAAACATTAACTGGTAATGCCTTTTCAGGGAGACTATTCCATGCATTTACTACTCTTTGAGTGAAAGACCCTTGCCTTAATAGTCATAACTCCCCTCTTCTTTACTCTCAGACTGTGGCCCTTGATCCTGTAACTTTACATTCTGCAGAAAAAAACTCTTCCGCACTTATTTTGTCCATTCCCTTCATTATCTTACACATCTCCATTATGTTGTTCGTCTTTCGGCTGCTCCCGTTAGGGGTCGCCACAGCGGATCATCCGTTATGATCCACATACTGATTTGGCACAGGTTTTACGCAGATTGCCCTTCCTGACGCAACCCTGGTCGCCTCTTACGACACATGGATAAGGGTTGGGTTTCACCATGATTCCGGGCTGCCCGACACCCTCTCATAGCTTGGCCCAGTGCAGAGCTCCCGTCCTCAAGCGATCCTCAAACCCAAGCCTCCGAGTAGCCAGATTACAGGCGCACGCCACTACGCCTGGTCTTGCACATCTCCATTATATCACCTCATAATATATAATCACCTACAATTCGCATGTATAAAGCCCTGTCTCCTTTCGCCACTCATTGAGTCAGTCTTTCGGCCAAAGTCTCTGTGCCAACTATGTCCTTCCTCAGAATTTAGATGTGGTGACCAAAACTTTCCATAATATTCAAGATGAGGACTCATTATATTCTTATTCAGTGTTGACACAACCTCTTGATTTATAATTTATCCTCTACAAATACAACTTTAAACCCGATTCGTTTTACCTTCAGCTGCTTTGGCAGTGTCCTGTCTGCTTACAACCCCCACCCATCCATTCATCTATCCATCCATTAGGATCAAATGCTGGACAGATCATCGTTGCTGCCAAAGCAGTCTCCTGGTTTTTTGGGCACAATCCTGGATGGGTCACCACTTTGACGCAGGATACTTGAAGGGCAAGCTGGCACTCCATTTTGCCGACCTCAGAAGGATGACAAGCTGAGTTAACCCCACCTGGTATTAATTCAACACATCCAATCCAAATCCATTGGGATCATACTCCGTGCAGAGCGTTGGTGCTGTCTAAGCAGTCTCCTAGGCTATTTGGAACAATTCTGGACAGGTCGCCACTTTGACGCAGGATACTCAAATGGCTCAATCATCGGAAGGATGACAGGCTGAGTCAGCCCTTCCTGGCATTAACTCAACAGCCGAGCAGGATTCGAACTAAGGACCCACCACCTCTAACCATGAAGCCAACACCAGGCATAAACCCCCTCCCCTCCCCCTTACATTACTTTATGTTAAACTACATCTTCCAATCGTTTTTCCAATCTTTGAAAGTTTACAGACTTTCCTGAATCTGATCACTCCTCTCTCTGCTATATACTTTATCTTAATACCTCTAAGCGTTGTGTCATCTGCAAATTTGTAAAGCCTACTCTTCACCACACTATCCAAATTATTGATGTAAATTATGAATATCTAGCAAAAGTCCCCATCCCCAGTGATTGGAAAAGTTTGAGTTAATCTCTCAATTTCAATTATTTCATGGACCTTGAGAACATTAATTATGTTGTACTTTTGGTTTCAATGAGAGCCAAATATCTTCGCTACCTGCATCACCCATCCAGAAACTTCATAGAACTCTAATATATAAACTGTGATATTCCCTTAGTAAATCTATACAGACTGTTCAATTAGTTTAAATTTACCGAAAGGTTCCAACGTCTCCAACATCTTCCTCACAACTGAAACTAAACTAACAGGTCTCTCCATCCATCCATTGGAACCACACTTTGTACAGAGTCGGTGGTGCCAAAGCAGTCTCCTGGGCTATTGGGCACAATCCTGGACAGGTCACCACTCCGACACAGGATACTCGAATGGCTCAATCATCACAGCAAGCTGGTACTCATTTTGCCGAGCTCAGAACGATGACAGGCTGAGTCAACCCCACCTGGCATTAATCAACAGCAAAGCAGGATTTGAGCTCAGGACCCTCAAATTCAAAGCCCACCACCCTAACCATTAAGCCAACACCACGTGTACAGATCTGTCATTCACCAGTTCTTATGTATATCTTTTTGTAGGTAATGGTTACATTTGTTGCTCTCCAATCCTCTGGTACCTGCCCTGACTCCAACGACCTGTTAAAGATAATGGTTAACATCCCGCTTACCTGCTGCGTCACCTCCCACAATACTCTTGGATCTATATTATCTGGCCCCAAAGTCTGATTTTTGCTTAGTGGTTAGGGTGGCTGTCTTGGGATCCTAGGGTCCTGAGTTTGAGCGCTGTTGGCTGCTGAATTAACACCAAGTGGGGTTAACTCAGCCTGTCATCATATCATCCTTCAGAGGTCGGCGAAATGAGCAGCAGTGTACTGGTATTAGGGGTACTGCATCATCGGTGACATGTGGGACGGCATACAGCCTCGTCCTGAATCAATGATGCAACCAGCAGCCTTAAGCTTTACGTGTGTGTGTGTGTGTGTGTGTGTGTGTGTGTGTGTGTGTGTGTGTGTGTGTGTGTGTGTGTGTGTGTCTGGCCCCAGAGCTTTTATATTGTCTTAGCTTTTTTTAGGTGCTTCGTCACTCCATCCACTCCTTCCTGGATCTCCTCTGAAAGCCCTTCCTCCCCCCCTCCCCCAGATAGATTATCTCAGCGACTGTAAGTTATCCTGACTGTAATGTTGAAGCAAAATAACTGTTTCATAATCTGGCAATTTTCACTTTCATCACCAACCAATCTCCCTGTGCTATTCCTCAATGGGCCCACACTTGTTTCAACCTGCTATTTATCCCTTATGCACGATGCACTTAAAGGACACCTTGCTATTATGTTGAATATTATGGCCAATATCCTTCTCATACTTGCTTTTGGCTTGCCAATTATTTTCTTCGTTAGCCTCTGTTTACCCCTATGTGTTGCATTGCAATATTTACAAATAAGAGAGATGCTTGTCTGTCTGTCCGTCCGTGTTGGTGTGTTGGTGTGTTGGTGTGTGTGTGTGTGTGTGTGTGTGTGTGTGTGTGTGTGTGTGTGTGTGTGTGTGTGTGTGTGTGCGCGCGTGCGTCCATTTTCTCAGAGATGGCTGAACAGATTTTCGTCAAACTTTTTGAGGTTCATCATCAAATGGGAGACTAAATACTGTATTGGGAGTCATCAGAAGGAAATCGAATAAGCAAAGAGCAAATATGGAGTCATCAGGAGGAACCTGAATAGGATTCGGGTTTAGGCCGCTGCTCGACTCCCCTCAAAGCCATCCATGTGCAGCCAAGTGAACCTTACAGAAAACTTTCTGCAATAATTCTCTTCTTCTTAGACAGATAGATAAAGAAAGCGAGTACTGGGAGTGTTTCAGTACGTGTTTCAGATATATCAGTGAGTGCCAGGGAGTGTTTTAGGCAAAAAAAAACATTTGAAAATTTCAAAAAGAGAAAACAGCACCAGGCAATGCCGGGTACCCCTGCTGATGTGTCGAGAAAGGGGGATCGTGGTTTTGTAAATGCTGAGACAAGACTAAATGGATGGAAATATCATTTTCTGATTCATCCAATTTCATACGGTTCTGAACAGACGAAAAAGTTTTGTTTTCAGTGGAAACCACATGAATAAATGGATTTTTAATTCCTCGTGCTTGGAGTTCAGACAGAAGAGCGGAAGTAATTGTCTGGAGGAAGTTCAACCACCAGGACATAGGACTCTCATTTCATTGCAAGGCAGTGTGACATCCATTTTGAAATTAATAATTGTAGCTGGCAAGGTGTTCACACCACTTTGTCTCCTGATATCGATGCAACATTTCAGGATGATGATGACACCTTCACGTGTCAACTAACATTGTTGAGTTTATTTCCTTATGATGTTTGCTCATAGTTTTTTATTTATTTTTAAAGCTGATTATGTGTATCCCAGATATTGCTGCTGTTGTATGATGTCTTAAGGTGAGGCTTACCTTACGCTGGGAAACATGTTGTGAAGAGCATGGTTCTTATGGTTGTGTACAACATTCGTTCTGTCCAAGACAGCTTGCAGACACTGGCAGACTTTTCAAAGATTTGCTTCCTGAAATCTTATTCAGCCAAGCTGCACTCATTGTCCCTTTCCATATTGGCAAAGGTCTACAGCGCTTACCCACTGGCCAAAGGCACAGACATGTCGGGGTGAAGTTGAAAATGTCGATCTTTCCATGACATACAACACGTGACATGTGGGACGGCATACATTGTCCCCCCATGTGTCACATGATGTGTTTAGTACAACAAATTGAGTAAAAGTTGGAGAGTGTATATCCTCAGAAAAGGGGAGGGGATTCATTTGCCCAGATGTTTTTGTGCATGAGGGGAGGGGAAAGCCACATGCCCACTTCGTCTCCCCTCATATTATTCCCATTCCCACAAAATATTTTGTCCTATACTGTGGATTCACAATGTTGTTTTGAAAAAGTGGACCACAGGTAAAGGGTGGGACAGGAGGGTGAATCATACGAGTTCCCTTATTAAGAACTTCAATACAAGAGGTGGTCATTCGGCCTATCAGGTCTGCACAATGGTTGCCAACAAGGTTGTCTGTCCATGCTCAAAATGCTGAGTATCAAATAAGGAAGCAGCACATACCATTTTAAAGTCTTTGGTATGACTCAGCCAGGGTTAGGTTTGAACAGCTGACCTCCCAAACTCAGAGCGGTCAGGTCAGGTATGGGAGCATGTGCCAGAACAGCGCGTCGCTGCGTCCACTTTCCGCCGGTACTCCAGGGGCCTCCGTCTGGCCATCCCCCAGGCAGATGCCAGGCCCATCCCCATCTCCTTGAGATGATGGTCAACCTGCTGCAACCATGAGGCACGTGGTCGACCCACTGGCCTCCTCCACTCATGAGACTCCCTCGCTGAGAGAATCTGGTGAGCAGGATCAGCGTCAGGAAAACGAGCCACATGTCCATACAGCCGCAACTGACGCTGACGGACTATGCAGGTAACAAATCTCATCTGAGTCTCTCTCAGCAACCGCTCGTTGGACACAAAATCCGACCAGTGATAGCCAAGGATTCTCCGAAGAGACCTGGTACCAAAGGAATTAAGTCTCCGTCTCAGATCCTTGGTCAGAGTCCAAGTCTCGCATCCATAGAGCAAGACTGGAAGTACCAAGGACCTGAAGACTCGGACTTTCGTCCTCCCGCACAGGTACCGGCAGCGCCACACCCCATGATCCAGTGAATCCATGACTCCCCAGGTCCGACCCAGACATCTTTTGACCTCTGACTCGCAGCCAGCAGAGACATGAATATCACTGCCAAGGAAAGTGAATCTCTCCACGACCTCAACATCCTCACCACAAACAGACACAGACAGGACAGCAGCATCCAAGATGTCACCGAAAGCCTGGATCTTAGTTTTGACCCAAGAAACCCGTAATCCCAGCGGCTCCGACTCCTCATTCAGCACCTCGAGGGCCCCCAAAAGGATGTCTAAAGTCTCCGCAAAGATGACTGCATCATCTGCAAAATCAAGGTCCGAGATCTTGACATTCCCAAACGATGCACTGCAACTTGATCTCTCCGACATCCTCCCTAAAATCCAGTCCATACAAGTGCTGAAAAGTGTGGGGGCAAGTACACATCCCTGACGAACTCCAGTAACAACTGGAAATAAGTCAGAGATGGTACCACCACACTTCACAGCACTCTCAGTACCAGAGTAGAGTTCAGACATCAGATCGATCAGTTTTGGTGGCACCCCACGAAGACCAAGAATCCTCCAGAGGACATCCCGATTCACTGAATCGAACGCTTTACAGAGATCAACATGGGCTGCAAGCAGCCCCTGCCGAAACTCTCGTCTGCGTTCGGTGAGGACACGAATGGCAAGGATACGGTCAATCGTTGACCTCTTTGGTGTAAAGCCTGACTGCTCTGGATGCTGGTGCTCAAGCAGATGGTGGCGAACCCTATCAAGAATTATCCGAGCAAAGACCTTGCCCGGCACTGAGAGCAGCGTCACCCCTCGGTAGTTGTTGCAGTCTTGGCGATCACCCTTCCCTTTCCAGAGAGGGACAACAAGGCCCCTCTTCCAGTCAGTTGGGATGATGCCTGTGTTCCAGGCAGAGCACAAAACTGCATGCAACGACACGAGTGCAGCATTTCCACCAGCCTTGAGAAGTTCAGCATGAATGCCACAGATCCCTGGAGCTTTGCCCCGTTTCAACTGGTTCACCGCAGTCCGTGTTTCCACAAGCGAAGGTGGACCACAGTTGATTCGAGGGTCAGCAACAGGGATTGTAACGCCCTTGACGTCCAACTCGACAGCTGGGGGATCAGCCTGGTACAACCGCTCAAAGTAACCGGCCCAGCGGGCCTTCACTTCAGGCTCCTCTCTCAAGAGCCTACCACTCTCTGCTCGAACTGTAGTGCTCTGAGGGATGGGCTTGGATGAAGGTAATGCGCGAATTCCCCTGTAAGCGGGACGAGAATCACCTGTCCACAAGTGATGCTCTACCCCCTCACAGATTCCTCGCACATAGGCCTCCTTGTCCACCCTCAGTGCACGTACAGTTTTACGCCTCAGCTCCCTGAACAGCTCAGCTCTGCCATTCAGCCTGGCCCTGCGACTCTGGTCAATGGTATCCAGTGTCCCTTGAGAGACGAAATTCTTCTTTGCCCTGCGGTGAGCTCCAAGACATCCACCGGCAACATCAAGGACGGTGGTCTTGAAGGCGCTCCACAACTCTTCAGGGCCCCCCAAAGCACCCAGACCCCCCAAGTGTCCACTCAGCCTGTTCGCAAACTCCTCAGCTACTCTCTCATCCCTGAGCTTGGCAACATCCAGCCTAGGCTGGGATGGTACCATTCTCCAGGATTTAAGGTGCAGCTTTAGAGTTGCTACACAACAAGCCTGTGGTCATTATTGAGGAACTGAGCACTCCAGTAGACCCTGCAGTTCTGGATCATCCTCCAACGACCGTCAATGAGGACATGGTCAATCTCCTTTGCCACACCACCAGCGTTGGAATACCAAGTCCAGCGATGAGCTTGGCGCTGAAACCATGAACCAGCCACCCTAAGTCTATGACTTCTTGCAAAGTCAAGGAAATTAGTGCTATTCTGGTTCATAGTTCCTGACCCATGGGGATCAACACACACCTCATAACCATCCCTATCAGTTCCAGTCGATGCATTGAAATCCCCCAAGACTAGAAGTGTATCTCGTCTGGGGCACTGATCAACCACAGACTCGAGTGTGGCGTAGAATGCATCCTTCACGGTGAGATCACTCGCCTCAGTCGGAGCATAAACAGAGACCAGGGAAATGACACCTAAGGAATGACGAATCCTTAATCTCATAATACGCTCGTTGACCGGTGTTACCTCAATTATCATTGGGGTCAGCTTATTGGACACAGCTACAGCAACTCCTTGGGTATGGTTCCCATCAGAGCGACCAGACCAATAGTAGGTGTAACCACCCACCATTATCTCGCTGCAATCCGGTCTCCGAACCTCAGAGAGAGAGCTGCAATCCCGATGTCCAAACGCTTGAGCTCAGATGATAACAGACAGCTGATCATCCTCTCTTTGGGATAGGACATTCCAGGAACCCTCCCGAAGGGACCCTTTAACCATTATGCTACCAAGCCTGGTTGTGGTTCACATTGCCAATATTGTTAGCAGTTTACCTTTTCGCCCTTTTTCACCTCTCTTTTTGATGAATCCAGATCTTGTACTATATTAAATAAGTAAAATATCAACAAAGAATAATCATCTTGTTATGGTTCGTCTAGACCTTGGTTTTTCAAACCCGGGGGCGCGACCTCAAGTGGGGTCGCTGAGCAAATTTCGTGGGGTCGCGGGTGTCTGCTTGCAGCGAAAAAAAATTTCTATTTTCGATCGGTGTTCGCTTTTACGGGATGTAATATAAACGGTTCGTTCAAAGTATGGGAACCGGCACAACATGACGCTTGGAATGGGATCCAGCCGATGTGCGGGCTCGCTGAAGGGCAGTTCATTTTGGTGGGGAATTAGTGGTTTGATCCACGGCCTCTCAGACTCAGACTCTATCATTAACGTCTATTCACGTCTCCACGTACGACTCGAGACCTTATTTGTGATGGCAGCACCGGCCACCAACAAATCTCGAGAACGTTCTTACCAGGATAAATTTCTGGACCTTGGATTTTACTACGTGGTGGATAAAAATGGGCCACAGAGGCCTGAGTGTGTGATTTGTTTCGAAGTGCTTTCTACGGAGTCTATGAAACAAAATAAGTTGCAGAGGCATTTGACTACAAAACATGCGCCTTATCAGGATAAGGAGAAAGTGTTCTTTGAGAGGAAACTTCTTGCACTCAAGAATACGCGTCTTGACAGAGAGGGTACATGCCATCAGACCAATTCTCAGGCATTAGAGGCCTCGTATCGAGTGTCGCTCCATGTTGCCAAGACTAAAAAGCCTCACTCCATTGCGGAAGAACTCGTGCTGCAATGTGCAAAGGACATGGTATCTCTGATGGTTGGGGAGGAAGCGGCGAAGAAACTGGCAGTTATACCCCTCTCTGACAACATCATCCAACGCAGAATTGAAGATATGAGTCTGGACGTAACGGCTCAGGTCGTACAGAAGATCAAGGAATCGCCGTGGCATGCCATACAGTTGGACGAGTCCACTGATATCGCATCGTACGGGCAACTCATTGTCTGGGTCCGCTTCATCAAGGCTGATAACTTTGTCGATGAGCCTCTGCTCATCAAACCATTGGAGGCCACCACCAAAGGTGAGGACATTTTTGGGAAAGTAGAGCAGTTTTATCGTGACCATGATCTGGACTTCGGAAAGTTGCTCGGTTCTACAACAGACGGCGTGCCAGCAATGTTAGGGGTGCGTTCTGGATTCAAGGCTAAATTGCTTGAGGTGGCTCCTCAGACCTCCATGGTACACTGCATGATTCACCGAGAAGCGCTCGCCTCTAGTACTTTGCCAGAAACCTTGCAGAGCGTGCTCTCAGAAGTCGTAAAAATGGTGAATCACATCAAATTGAGCGCCCTCAACACTAGGTTATTCAGGCTATTCTGCCAGGAGATGGATGCCGACCATAAGAATTTACTATTCTACACTCAAGTCAGATGGTTATCTCGAGGAAACCTTCTTCTGCGTGTTTACGAGCTCAAAGATGAACTGAAGGAGTTCCTACGCACACAAGGGAAAACGGCATGGGTAGCGTTGCTTGAGTCAGACTCTTGGCTGTCAGAACTGTGCTATCTCGTTGACATCTTTGAACGTCTCAATGTCCTCAACCGCTCCCTCCAAGGCAAAGACGCCAACCTCATGATTTTTCATGACAAAATGAGCGGATTTCTGGCGACTCTAAAATTACTGGCAGACAAAGCAGCTGTTAAGCGCTTCAGCCTTTTCCCCCGTCTGGTGGAGCATCTAACGACCTGCCAGTATGATGATACTGAGCTTGACAGTCTTTCTGGGGAGATAGCACGTCGCCTTCGGTCACCCATTGAACAGTTCGATCACTATTTCCCTGAGCTGGATGTGCAGTCCTTTTCTGTGGTTCGGGATCTTTTCACGGCTCCACTGGACTCGATTGCTGATGAAGATGATACAGCACAGGAAGAGCTTGTACAGCTCCAGCAGGATTCAGGAGCGCAGGGTCTTGCGCGGACGAATTCGTTGTCTCCATTCTGGTGCAAAATGCTGCGGTCGTACCTGACCCTGTCACAGTGCGCCATTAAGGTTCTCATGCCATATCCTTCATCATACTTTTGTGAGCAGTCGTTCTCCACCATGGTGGTGATTAACACAAAGTACAGAAATCGCCTAGAAATGGAGCATGATATAATCCTGGCATTGTCATCTACTTCTCCACGAATAGAGAAGTTGGTTTCTGAAAAACAGGCTCATCCTTCTCACTGATGTATCTAAATGTCATTCGGACTAAACTTCTGAAACATTGAACTGTACTATTTGGATACTATCGGCTATTCTCCATTTACTCGTCTATGAAAACATGACGATGGTGAATAAAGTGAACAGTAAATGTTTTTGTGTCATATGAAATCTTACCTTATATATTATGAATTGGGTTTTGAATCTTTTGGGTCGTGCGATGTAGAGAGGTTCTGAAATTGGGTCGCCACTAAAAAAAGTTTGAAAACCACTGGTCTCGACCTTTGACTGCATCGTCCCCCCCCCCCTACACACCCCCCTCTGGATCCACCACCTCTTGTTTTTTTTCCCCCATTTTTACCACCACCACCACCAAAGGTGAAGGAGGTTGTTTTCACCACCTATCTGTCTGTTTGTTTGTGTACAGGATATCTCAAAAAGTTGTGGACAGATCCGGATGAAATTTGGTGGACAGGTTGGGTTTGTGACCATGACAAATTCATTCGATTTTGGTGAAGATCTGGATCCAGATCTCGACACGAGAATTATTTACTTTTTAAAGTGATTCCACACCATTGAGAGATGGGGTCAAAAACGATATGTGGCATGATATTTCAAAAATGTATTGGGCCTGAGATGTTCTCGTGGCTCAGGCATTACGTGGTGGAGGTATGCGTTCTACCGAGTGCCCTTATAGTTCTTCATATTTTCCGACTGAGCAAAGAACATATTATTTTCTTTAAACCGTGCATTGTACTACTGGTCCCAGTGCATCATTGTTGTCTCGGCCTCGGGTACTGCAGAAAGTGATTGCCTATTTATAATGCGAGAAGGAAGAATATTAGTGTTGGAGTAATTGGACCTATTATAATATTATACAATAATTATTATACAATAACGTAACTTTGACTCATCATGTTTCACTCACACACACACACACACACACACACACACACACACACACACACACACACACACACACACACACACACACACACACACACACACACACACACACACACACACACACAAACACTAAAGTGAGCTACAGCTTGTGTTACGTCAGAAATTGCTTGCCATGACTGCCTGGATGGAGAAAGTGGGACCTGGAAGAATCCATGAAGACCTCGCTGCCTCCTTCAGCCGGGGTGCAACAAGCATTTACCAAGAACGTTTAAAGTATCTGAAACCCTGAAAGTTTATCTGCGGAACTCTGATAACAACTATAATGCTTGTGCTCCCATTATCCTCTATAACCACCAGGAAGGCTCTCAAAAATCTTCCTCTGTTCAGTGTTTAACACAAGCAATTAATAATAAATGAATGAACTTTTGCCCAAAAAAGTTACAAAAAACAGCAATGTACAACTAAATAACAAGACTCTTAAGTATTGATGCAACTCTAGCAGAGAAAGCCTATATCAGCCAAATCTAATGTCTCCGCATGTTTTAACGATTCACTATTCAGCAGATTGTCCGCAGCACAAGTTCAAATGAAATTCTTCTTTTGGGGTTAAAGAGCAAAAACCTTTCATGAAGTTGGTAATGTCTGGAAATACTGTTTGCCAATGGGGTCCACTAAAAAAAAAACATGAGTCTGTGAGGACTTTCACCATTATATGTCGTCACAGTAATGTAAATTTGTGCTGTATATTTTATAAATAATTTCAAGTGTTTGTGCATTTGTCACTTTCGTCACCAAAGGTTGACAGGGGTTTTTTTTTTTTAATGTTGAAGGCTTCAGTCACGGACGAAATAGTCCTCATTGAGGCCAAGTCTTAAATAAAAGAACTGCATTGACAGAAAAGTAAGGAAAGAGAGAACAGTCGAAGAGTTTTTGAGGAAGTAAAAAATCTGCTTTTTGAAAATGGGAAGGTCATAAGTGTTTGGGAAGACGTGAGAAGGTAAAAAGTTCCAGAGTTTGGCAGTGGAGGGAAGAAACAAACATCGTAATGGCCAACCCTTGAGTTGCCAATGGCCACACAATAATCATGTGATGTAGTGGCTTGTCAAGTATTACTTGGTCTCGCTAATTGGTGGAGGTACACAAGCAGCAAGTTCTTGCGCGCAGAAACCAAAGTAATATCTGTAGAAAAGAGAAAGAGCCTACTCAGTAGTGTAATTTGAGCGGGTCGAGTTTTGAGGTCACATTGGTAGAGTTGACAAGTCGGATAGCTTTGGATTCAAATCTGTCCAGTAAGTATATGGAGGTAGAACCTCCCCAGATGTAAGAGCAGTACTCTATACAAGGATGAATCAATCCTTTATATAGTTGGAGCAACTGTTCAGAGGAGAACAATCTTTGACATCTGAACAGGACTCTGATTTTCTTTGAGGCAGACTTAGATATTTGTGTAATGTGTGGATTCCAGGATAAATTTGATGTTCGAGTAATACCTGGGAGGTTTATTCTATCACATGACATGGTGGAATTGTATAGCTTTCAAAGGAGATTGGAGAGTTGAGTGAAGTTTTAGAGAGAGAGAGAGAGAGAGAGAGAGAGAGAGAGAGAGAGAGAGAGAGAGAGAGAGAGAGAGAGAGAGAGAGAGAGAGAGAGAGAGAGAGAGAGAGAGATAGATTGATAGATATGAGAAGAAATTGAGTTTTTGAAGCATTAAACTTAACTTGATCACATTTGCCCCACTGGGAGATCTTGTCCAAATCTGAATTTAAAGATGTGGCTGTGATTAAACGAGATGTTGATCGAGTGATGGAAGATGGGGCAGATGGGAAAGACATGGATGAATGTAATGTCAAGTCATCAGCGTACGAGTGCATTTGGTAATTTGTAGAAGAAAGAAGGTCATTGATAAAAAGAAGGAAGAGTGTTGGAGACAGAACGGAACCATGAGGTACACCGCTGTTGATAAGGAAGGGGGGAGATGTTAAACCATCAACAATTATGGAGATAGAGCGGTCGGAGCGAAAGCTCGATATGAGAGAGCAGAGTGAAGGAGGAAAGCTGAAAGAGGGAAGCTTGGATATCAGACCCCGATGCCAAACTCTGTTAAAGGCTTTTGAGATATCAATGCCGACAACAAAGGATTCCTCAAAGTCTCTCAAAGAAGAGGCTCAGACATTCATGATGTAAGAAAGGAGATCACCTGTAGATCTTGCCTTGCGAAAGCCGTATTGGTGGTCAGATAGAAGACTGTGAGATTCAAGATGATTGAGAAAATGGGAATTGAGGAGACATTCAAAGACTTTGGAAATAGTAGAAGTCAGAGCAATAGGACGGTAGTTCTAAGGGTTTTAACGATCACCCTTCTTTAAAATAGGCTGTACTAAGGCATGTTTCCAGGTAAGAGGAAAAGTTTGAGTTTTTAAACAAAAACGAGCAAGCACAGATGCAAGTTCTGAAGCACATTCCTTCAAGACACAGGGAGGAATGCCGTCTTGCCCGTGGGCCTTGTTTGTGTCCAGAGAGGAGTATTTTTTTGACTGCCTGAAAAGAGATTATAGGGAGGGACATCAGATTGGTGAGGGGAGCATCAGAGGGAGATGGAATGTTAGAGTCATCCAGAATGGAGTTAGAGGAGAAGATAGAACCAAAAAGAGTTGCTTTATCGGTCGGAGAGACAGCGATAGTATCATCAGAACAGAAAAGCGAAGGAAAGGTAGAGAGACAGAATTGTTGGAGATACTTTTAGCCAAGGACCAGAAAGATCTATTAGTGGAAGAAGATGAGAAGTTGTCACATTTCTTTTGAATAAAGGAATGCTTCGCTTCACAAATAACATTTTTGCAATGATTTCTGGCGGATATGAAAGCTGAATGCGAGTCAGAGGAAGAAGAGTTTTTCAATGTCCGATATGCGGCATCCCTTGCACGAATGGCCGCAGAGCAAGAACTATTGAACCAAGAATTAGTCGGAGAGATAGACTTTAAAGAGAAGGGGATATAAGCCTCCATTCCTGCAACAATAACCTCAGCTATATGCTCAGCAGAGATAGAGGCATCACCCGAGGAAAGGCTCGTCTTTCCAGGAAAAGTCAGAAAAGAAGTTTCGTAAACCAGTCCAGTCAGCATTATTAAAATGCCAATACTGGCATTTCGTCGGAGCAGTCGGAGGAGAAGAAGTGGTGGTAAGTAAAGTGATGTTCACAAGACTGTGGTCAGAAGAAAGAATTGGAGGTGAAATTGTGTAGTTGTAATGCAACAGATTGGAAGTGAAGAATAAATCCAAAGTATTGGTGGTGTGGTCATGACGATCTGGGATATGGTTAGGGTGGGTGATAATTTGTTTTAAATCATTAAGAATGGAAAATGTAAGAGTTTCAACCCCCCCCCCCCCCCCGCAACCCCAAAATCCGTGTGGGAAGATTTTAGCCACTCCCTGTGGTGTACATTGAAGTCTCCGAGATCAAGAAATTCTTCTTGAGGGTGTTTGGATCTCATGGCCTCATGGCAAGAGTTAAGAGAGTCAAAGAAAGCGATAAAGTTTGTCGAATGTGGAGAGCAGTAAGTGAAACAGAGAAAGATAGTGATGGTCGGGAGATAAATGTTAAGCCAGATAACATCAAAGCTTGGAGATTCGAGGTCCACAAGGCATACAGCGGGTGTGTTGATATTGGAGTAGACACAGACTCCTCCTTTGAAGCAGAATTGTGAGTGAAGGTTGTCGTTTGAAATGTTATAAGAATGAACATGAACGTCATGTGATAATTGGGTCTCTGAGAAAAGCAAGATATTAGGAGAGGAGCTTACTCGATGATGTTCAACAGAGAAAAGATTCGAAGAAAGACCACGGATGTTGGTGAAATGAATTGAAAATGAGTCACGGTTCAAAAGGCAAGGGTCTTGGGAGGTACTGATAGTACTACTAACTGAGCCCCCCTCTTGTTGGCAGCAGCGACAGACAGGTCACCAGAGATTGTTCGCTTCGCACCCCATAATGCTGGGAACTAGAGGCCATTAACTTTTCGGACTTTTCGGACATATTTAATTGGAGGCTGTCTGAGGGAAATGAAAGGAAAGAGAGAGAATGTGAAGTGAGGAATGAAAATGAGTGAGTAAGAAAAGTGTATGATGTTTGTTTGCGCGAGAGAGAGAGAGAGAGAGAGAGAGAGAGAGAGAGAGAGAGAGAGAGAGAGAGAGAGAGAGAGAGAGAGAGAGAGAGAGAGAGAGAGAGAGAGAGAGAGAGAGAGAGAGAGAGAGAGAGAGAGAGAGAGAGAGAGAGAGAGAGAGAGAGAGAGAGAGAGAGAGAGAGAGAGAGAGAGAGAGAGAGAGAGAGAGAGAGAGAGAGAGAGAGAGAGAGAGAGAGAGAGAGAGAGAGAGAGAGAGAGAGAGAGAGAGAGAGAGAGAGAGAGAGAGAGAGAGAGAGAGAGAGAGAGAGAGAGAGAGAGAGAGAGAGAGAGAGAGAGAGAGAGAGAGAGAGAGAGAGAGAGAGAGAGAGAGAGAGAGAGAGAGAGAGAGAGAGAGAGAGAGAGAGAGAGAGAGAGAGAGAGATATTAAAGCTCGCCCGGTGGTTATATTTTGAGTGAGACAGAAAGTAAGACCAGCAATCCTGATAAGACCTGAGTGCAAGATGGTTCCGGGCACCACTTTAACGCTCCTAAAGGCCCGGTCACACCTTGACGTTTTAGCCAGCGATGGCAACGTATTAAAATGTATGTAAAACGCTGGCTTACGTTGAACTTTTGATGTTTTTTTTTTAAAGATTCGGACGTATTCATAGCGACTTGGTCTTATGTATAACGCATTGGTAATGGACACAGAACGTTTCGTTGTGTTATAGATAACTTATACCAACGAATGCTGAACCTGTTGTCAGCCTACACAACCGATGCCCAACGATAGTCTAACTTAGGCATAGCGCGTTGCACGCATCGCCGACGATGTCGTGACGTAGCCTATTAAAAGGCTGACGCACAACGATTCGAATCATAACTGCCGTAGAAATGGAAGTGACAACATCGCGGTCACACCTTGGCGATCTTGCCAGCGTATGCCGACCTAAGAAAAATGTGTCTAAAACGTTGGGGCACGTCAAATACGGTATGAGTAAGTTTGGTATACGTGAGTAGAACGCTAAAGTACGCTATCATACGTCGTAGTAAGTAGAGTACGTCAAGAAATTTTAAACATGTTCAAAATTTTTGGACGTACTCGGCGTATGACACACGTTCCGCATGCGATGGGGATAAGTTTTACACACAATATGTGGACGCTTACACACGTCCACAAAGGCTACTTATAAGCTACTCATAAGTCGAAACACGTCGCGGTAATGTCTTTTTTACGCGAAACTTATTTCTAACTTATGTTTGACGTGCTTTGAACCAATTCTTTACGTAGTCCCAACACACATCGACGTATGTAGACGTATTCCAATGACGTCTTCCGGTCGACAAAAAAAAAATGAACGTGTTTCTAGCTTACAACTGCCATATAAAGACGTGTTCCCAGCGGTTTTGGGAATTGGTATATAAAAATGCTGCTCATAAAAGGGGAACCCAACAGTGTTTTCGAGTCCTTTTTGAGTCGATGTCCATGTCAGCAGTAACAGTATCAGTATTAGTAGTAGTTTGTTCATGTTGGCAGTAGTAGGTGAGTGTGAGGGGAGGGTGTGCGTTATGATGGATCGTCCTTGCGTTTAACGATTTAACGATTTAAATGATAAACTCAACGATTTAAATGGCTGCATCTCCACTATTGAAAGTAGACGCTTGCGCTCAACAATTGGATTTATTTTACACTCAACGACTTTTAAACGGTACCACTCAGCTATTTTCATTGTTTACAATGAACGATTTAAATTGCTGTCACTCGCCTTTGTTTTTTGACGCTGGGGTTTGGAAATTTGAAGCGTTTCTTCTGAACGTGTTAAAACGCTCAAACTCGACTATTTTAAATAGACGCTGCCGATGGACAATTGGAATCATAGCCAAGCTCGACATCGAAGTGTGAACATCCTCGTCATGCCGAAGAAAAGTTTGAAGAATGCTGCAAATAAGTGTCCTGGCCGTGGCCGTGGACGCTGATGCAAGGACGATCCATTATACCGACGTCTTTCAGCCTATGAGTAACTTAAAAGTAACGTCTGTCGATGTGTGGCAACGATCGCGTAACGTGCCAACAACACGTTAATCATAGGTTAGAAATAAGTTTCGGGTACGCTAAACATTACCTCGGCGTGTCTCAACTTATGATTAACTTACAAGTAGCATGTGTTGACGTCTGTCAACAATCGCAGACCGTGCATACAACTTGTGGCCAGCGTAGCGGAACGTGTGAGTCATACGCCGGCATACGTCGTGAAATTTCAAGCATGAAAAAATTTGAGGACAACCGAAAAGTACAACGTTTAAAGCCAGCGTACAACGACGTATGGCAATGTTTTTCAGCGTGCTCTCAATGTTATCAAAACTTACCCATAACGTATTCAACGTGTGCCAGCGTTTTAGAAAAAAAATTCAAAAATCGGCATACGTTGGCTAAAACGTCAAGGTGTGACCGGGCCTCAAGTCAGAACGGTAGTCCTATCCTGAGCGGTTGCTGTCTTCAACCCACTTCCTAAAAAGCCAGTCTCACTGGATGGGTGTTTTTTCGGAGACACTATCTCCTTACGGGATGGCCGTTGGCTCCCGAAAGGAGGTCATTTGCCCTTTGGCAGGTATTGTTTTTAGTCCTGCAGGGTGTCACACTCACCCTCCCCATTGGCAAGCCAGTGAGGGTAGTCAGTTTAGTCACCGACCATGAGGCAGGTCGCACTGGGTTACTGATTACCAGTGGCAGTCAAGAAACCTGACTGACCTAATTGGAAAAAAGGTTCAGTTTTCACCCCTGTTCGTTTATTTGTTTGTTTGTCTGTGAACAGGATATCTCAAAAAGTTGTGGACTGGTTCAAATAAAATTTTGGGGGTGAGCTTGTGTGTGTGTGACAAAGATGAATTGATTAGATTTTGGTGAAGATCCTGATCTGGATCCGAGAATTAATACGAAGTGATTCTTCACCATTGAGTGATGATGGGATCAAAAATGATATATAATCGATATCTCAAAACATTATGGACGGATTCGGACTAAACTTAGTGGACAGGTTTGGTGTCTGCCAGTGACGAATTGATGATTTTGGTGAAGATCCGGTTCTGGAGCCAGATTAGATAATTTATTAAGTGATTAATCACCATTAAGAGATAGGGACAAAAATTATATATACGGTAGAATGATATTTCAAAAAGTTGTTGATGGATATGACACTTGGTGGACGAGTTGGGTAGGTGACAAGAACAAGCGGATTCGGTTTTGGTTCAGGTCCGGATGCAGATCCGGCCTGTCCGTGGGATATAAAAAGTAAAGCGTTCAGCCTGGAGTAGGTATGCGCTCTTCCGAGTGCTGCTCTGGAGTGCTTGTACATTTATACGTTATTCTTTCACGGCCAAACCATAGCACCTGGAGGTCCTAAATTTATAGGTGCTGTACTTCAGAATAAATAAATTCCCTGTAAATGTATGCTTGGTAAGTCTGAAATCCATACAAAAAACACGGCTGGGCCAATTTGCATACCGGACTGCTGGGGGTACCGAGGTTCAGGTTAAGGGCATAAAAATACTGGGATGTGAGATATGAGTGCATATTGGGATGTGAGATCAAGCAGTGCTGCTGCCGGCCCACAAGCAAAATGTAACCACGATGAGGCCGATAACTCCATAGCTTTTCAATGTCCAATGCGTCCTAAAACCTCTCTCTTCTTATAAATAATTTCAAGTCGCTTTTTTTCCTGGGCAGAGCCAGGAACCCCACCCTCACCCTAATCTAATACAACTTATCACTCCAATTTTTTTAACATTTGATAATCATGAGTACTGCAATGATCACACAGAGCAGAGGGAGCAATGTTAGAGAATAGACCACCAGTCTGCCTGCAATGTGAAAACAACAGACTTTACGTCATCCCCGCGTACTTTCTATTCACACTCTTGATGCAAAATTTCATTATGAAATCCCAGCCAGACAAGACGATGTACCGAAGTCAGAGGTTTTCGTTTTTTTTTCACTTTCACAGCATCATCAACCTCACCTATAATTATTTAGTAGTAATTAAAATAGCATACAGAAGTCATTTGTCATCACAACATACCTTGTTTTATGTTCATTTTCAGTATCTCTGAAAAACAAAAGGAAACATGGTTGTTAAAAATGTGACCAACTCGTTTAAAGGGGATCACGAATGCCTATTTTATGACAGCGCCATCTACAAATGTTTTTATACACATTCTGAAAAAGAAACTTGAATTTAGGCCGAAAATTGAGGGAATATGGGATTTTAAGCTTTACGATGTCATAAAACTTATTTCCAAAACATAAACCCTCGAATGTTAACTGAAGAGAAGAATGATAGAATCCCACAGTAATATATTTAATGATATTTTCAGCACTCTAAGAGAATGCCGAAGAAATCTGCCTTTGTCTGAGAGATTGATATTATTGCAGAAATGCCTTCTTGGGTTAAGAATGTATCGCTTGGAATAGTTATTTCCCTTAGTGCATGTTTTCGTGCAAGAGTGAATAAAATGAGCTGTAATAGGAACATGCGTCGATAATTGTATATAAAGCATGTCACCTCCCCTCCTAATGTTTGTGTATAAAACCACTTCTCCTTCACCCCCTTTTTAATATTTTATCCTCTGTAAATCTGTCCTTTATGTGTTTTAAAAAGAAAGTGGCCTTGTGGGACAGCCAAGGCACTAGTTTAGGCATGCTCTTGCCAAAATCTCAAACGTTCGGGATGTGCCGAGAAGCTTAGTAGTGGAACCTTGTCTTGAGTGATGCCTGAATGGCCAATGGACACAGAGCAGGTAAGGCTGGGCAACACCATGGGGTGGGGCATCGATCGAGGTATTAAAAGGATCTCTGGACTGAAGAGTCTACTGTGGAGCTCGATTGTGGATGCAGAGGCAACACCTCTCATCATCACCTCATCCGTTCTTCTCCTGCCAAGAGCTGCGGCCCCAGCATCATGCCAAGCTCTCCATTTTGACCTACGGGGCCATGAAATCTGCCTGCCTTTCAATTTCAAGCTCCAAGCACACCCTGTTGGACTTGCAGCACCCAAACGGGCCATAATAGGTTATTCCATGTCTTGTTGATCACTCTGCTCTTTCTCCTGTGATGTGCTTAAGGCCTTACCTTCCATACATAAGATCTGCCATCCGTATGAAACCCCCGGTGCATATTTCTTTCTCTTATTGTATAGAAAAAAATTGCACGAGTGCTTTCACCGTACCTTCCCCTCTCCATGTTAAATTCACATCCATAAACAAACAGTCTTTGAGTGATTCAGACTGTCACTATCGCTGAGTGAGAATAGCTGTGTTGGTTTATAAAATCCGTTTAGAGGATATTTGGGTTTTGGGTACTTAACGCAGATTATTAAATTCACCTCCTCGTCAGCTGAAACCACCACCTGGGTCTTCATCTTGATTCGGACCCTGGCGAGTAATGGTGCCTGACATGCTGCTTGATGGGCTAGGTATAGGAGCGAATAGGCCCTTAATCAGGCCCGGAATGTCTCAGCCGTTTCCCCGACATGATCCTCGTAACAATGCCTTGGATAGTTTTGAAAATAAGAAATTAGATTCTGGGCAAGCTTCCAGCAATTCTGCTTCACTCTCCTCATTTAGTAGAAAAATGTGTATTTTTTTGTATATCTTGGGAGGATATGATTCCCAAAATTCCGATAATTGGAAGAAAATCTACAGAATGATATGGAATTGCTGGGGCTTTGTGTCCTTTACTCTTCCGAGGTGATGTTTCATTCGTTCAATTCTGTGACCTCGCCGGCTTACTTGAAACTTGTTCTTTTGTATTGGATTACTTACCTACCTTTCCAATCTTCATCTGTGTACGTTTCAAGAAAAAAGAAATTTCATCAACAGGTGAACACCGGCCATATTGGTACACCACGCAAGTGCTCACGGAGAGTCGATATTTTTGTTAACATTAGTGTGCATGTTTGGTGGGGAAAAGTTTTTTTGCTGACTTTATTTGGAAAAATGATGGCCCAAAACATTGTTTCTGACTTTGTATGGAAAACGATCACCAAAACAATGCTTTTATGTCACCCGAGTCAAATACGTTTTTGCGCACGTGAAAACTACACCAGCAATCAATCAGACAATCGGATTCCTGGGAGATGTTCCACACACGTCTGCAAGTTTTGAAATCTGAACATTTTATGAATAGAAGTGGCAATGTGTTACTTTGCAGTGATAATTATTGTGCAACAGTGTTATATTGTCCTTTTCGTGTAGTGCTGTTTGATAATGCACAAGTGTATGTATTTGTATACGCATACACTGCTCCTGCTTCACTATTTCCTGCAGGCCATTTGCGTCTCCAACCTCTCTTGCGGACATGCCTCAACAGTCCTATGCATCCTACAACTTATACGTCAAGATTACTCCGTATCAATTCACATTGCAAATAACCACAAACACCATTTTCTTTAGGACAAATACATGTATCAGCTCAACTGGTGCCAACCTAACCCTGAATATTTGTACATTCGCGATATGAGACTTTCGAAAACTTTTAACCTGCTGTTGGTAGCATGAGATCTGATAGTGAAATTGTCTTTTTAACATAATTTTCAGCATTTAGGCGAAACGGAGTCAATTTCAAAACGGTTAGCCATAAACGTTCTGTTCCTCAATGCAAATCGGAATCATGGAAATATCGGAAATATCCTTGGATGAGAGGTGTCTGGTTCCTACAATTTCCTGTTGATACATGTGAGTTGTGGCGCGCGCGCGCACGCACGCACGCACGCACGCACGCACGCACGCACACACACACACACACACACACACACACGCTTATCATTTTAGCAATAGATGCAAAAATCGAATATAGTTTCTCTTATGGCTCCGAAACCAAACAAACAATATATTTAGAACAGCTCTCACAGCCCCTCCATCCCTTTCACTTCCATTTTGCACCATGATTAACAGTAAACTTACCCTACGATTTTACAAGCCCCGTATATGACTTGCCCATCACTATTCAGAAGCACCCAAACTAGATACGGTGTCTCCCTCTCCCAGCAACTCCTTCGTTGTGCAGAGGCACAGCCCTTTTTCTCAGGTACTTTTCCAGGTATTTTCGGCTTTGTGAACCATTTTAGGGACATCCTTATCTCGCATGCATGTTAGCAGTTCACATGTTCCCCAAAGATCCCTATATCTCGGGGTTTCTGCACATGCATGCCGAGTATTCTGGGGCAGATTACGTCATTTTGAAAGTCCCATGTTTTTATTCTTCACTATTGAGGGAATGTCAATTCTCCTTGGTGAACAGCTTGGTATGTGACCTGAACCACCATTGAAGTCATACATTATCCTACTAAAAGTTTTGGGACACACGCTTTTCCTGACAATGCATAACAAGCTTCGGGTATGTGCTCCCTTTTTTATTTATCTTGCACAGCCTCCCGACAGCTTAGTCACAGCTTGGACCCTTACTCTAACTGTTATTGGGTTTTGATAGGTTGTTCGTGGGACTCTTCCACAACATCACACAGACCTTGCTGTCACACTTGAACAATGTGTCCCCACGTTTATTAATCCACAAAACTTGTATCCATGTTTAAAGGCTACCCATTAGCTTTGTAACATGATATGTAACACCGTCTCTTGACCAAATTGATTAAAGGCTTGTGGACAGAACCTCTTGTGTAATTTTCCATGCAAGGTTCAATCAACTGCACCGGTGCTATCCTGAAATCCAAACGATTCCCTCCACTCTCTCATTATATCACTCAGTTCCTTATAATGTCTCCTTGAAAGTCTGTTCCATCATGTTCCATCTGAAAGTCTAACGTGGGGTTCACTGCTTTCTTAAGATTATTTTGATGATCTGCCAGATCTTCTTGTTGCTCTTATGTATACAAGTACAAGGCTGCAGGATAGCATCATTGTCTGAGGCTGCAGCAATGCCCTCTGTAGGGCAGCAATTTGGAATTTGTTCATCGTGCTGGTGACAGCTTGCCTATTCTTCATGAAGGACACCATGGGATCTTCAACATCCACCAACAAAGGGGACACCCAGTTTAACATCCATCTGAGGGATGGCACACACATTGATGAATCACCCTGCTTATAAAACACCAGGATGACAGTTTGTACCTGGGTCAGGATTTGAATCCAGACTAGGCAGCTTAGAGGCACCTCTTGGCCATCCTGTCAGCCATATCGGCCAGATCAATGTCAGGGATGTTGTAACTTGTAGTCTTTCACTACACGATGACATCACAGCAGTTAATTTGGGGATTGTTCGGACAGTTTAAATTGTCCTGAAATCGATGCTCACTCTCTAACAACCAACTATCGTTCCTCATTGGAACCCATCTGGGACAAGACTGAGCAAGTACACGAATTCACCAACGATTGAAACTGTGTGAATTGATCATATTAACTAAATGCTAATCAGATGTACCTCGAGGCAATTCTCACAACTTCAAAGAGGTGTCTTATCTCGTGAATTTTAACAGGATAATAAACTGGAATTGACGCAAAAATGATGGAATATGCAGCAAAGAGGAATTAACAGTCCGATTTTATTTCATCTCACCTTGAAGGTTACTTTATGAAGCTTCAAGAGTCTGCCTCAGCAGTTACAAATCACTGAGGGTCCTAAAAATTAAGGCAGGCGATCAATCCTGCAATTTGCTATTACAGGTAACTCGGATTGTGGCCAAAGTGCCAATCCAAAGGCTTACTTTGTTTCATTGCCTCTGGCTGAAGACAGCAGTACAGCATGAAGAATTTGGATTCTAAGCTTCTGCAAATTAAGCTCGACTTGGAAGAATTACCGTGTCTATCAAAATGGTCAATCAAAACCCAATTAATGACGTTTATGGAGGAGGTATTCTGCTTCTCATCATTGATCTAATCTCCATGCAATGCCAATCCCCATTTGGAGATTCATATAAGACGAGCACAGGGGTACCTGGCATTTCCCGGTGCTGTTTTAATCCTGTTGGCATTTTTGAAATCAAATTTTGTTTTCTATTTTTTTTTTGTGTGGGGGGTCTAAAACACTTCCCGACATCCACTAAGGAATGGGGTTGGGGATTATTTAATATTACCTTTCACATTGTTACAAAGGCTTCGGTGGGATGGAGCGGATTTTAAAAATCTCCAAAAAATCTAACTTTTTTTTTCCCCAAATTTTCAAAAAACGTTTTTTGCATAAAACACCTCCTGGTACTCACTGATGCACCTCTGAGAGTTTAACGAAGATCTGTTTTGCTATATCTAAGAAAAATGGCAACAAACACATATAATACAGATTCCCTGAGAGCAAATGAGGATTATTTTTTTTCTACACACTGTTGATGCTTGTGTAAGAGCTAACACAGAGAAGATGTAGCAAAGGGAGCAGGAGAGAAAATAAGCAGGAGACAAGAGGGGTGGGAGAAGGAAGCACAAAACAGTGGAGAACAGAGACATTAGGAGATCTGTGGAAGGAAGAGGGATGGGGTGGGGAACATGGGGTATACAAGATGGACATTACAGGGACTTCCAGGAACCAAAGCAGGGAATTTGAAGGTGGTGGATATGGGGTGGATTAACGGGGGTAGAAAAGATCGTGGTTTTGGATGGGGAACATAAGAGGTGGTAGTGAACAGCTGTTTTGAAGACCTGAAGGAAAGAGTGGGAGTGAAGAGAGTGTGGGAGTTGGTTACAGAGGTGGGAAAAGAGGAATGAAAGAGTGAAGGTGAGCAGTAATTCTTGATTTTTGTAGTTTTACAAGAAGGGGGTTGCTGGCGGACCTTGAACGCCCTGCGGAAATATGGGGGGGGGGGGTGAGAGAGGGGGGACAGATCACAGACAGGGCAGGGGAGGCAAGGCCAGAGAAGAGACATTGGAAGACAGAAAGACCACCGACCTGCCTGTGGTGAGAGTGAGAGGCCCAAAGACAGCTTCATCACAGGAGATACCAATGATCCTAAATGCCTTGGCTTCCATAGCGTGAAGCCAAGAAAGGTGAGGGGCAGGAGCACCAGCTCAGAGGGGAGAGCATTACTCTGTCAGGCTGTGGACGAAAGCTTTGTCTGACGAAAGTGTCTGGAGAGGGTTCCAGACGGTCCTTTCAGAGAGAGACATCGTAAGAGTGTGAGATTTGTCAAGATTGAATGACATGTTCCAAATGTTGGACCCAGGAGTGATTTTATTTCATTTTATCCAGATCTGCAAAGAGTGAAGAAGCTGCCTGCCGATCTCAAGGATGAGAGATGGTATGGCAGAGGGTGGAGTCAACAGCAAAGAGATAAAGAGGATTTTCCAGAGAGTCGGAGAGATCATTGATGAAAACCAGAAAAAATAACAGGGTCCAGAACGCTACCTTGAGGAACTCCAGCCTGGACAGGAAGGGGGGATGAAAGAACTCCATTGAGGGCCACACGTTGGCTGCGAAAGGAGAGGAAATTGTGAGCCATGAGTAGAGATGTCCTTGGATACCATAGGAAGAGAGTTTTGTGAGCAGGGCTGGGTGCCAGACTGTATTGAAAGCTTGTGATATGTCTCAGGAGATGGCTCTGATCTCATGTTTGGCATTTTGCACTTCCACCATTGTTGGGAAAGCAGAAGCATCACGTCCAGGGCAGAGTGACCTGATTTGAATCCAAATTGATGATCGTAAATCAATCCATTGGAGAAGAGGAAGGATTTAATGTCGAAGTGATGATGGATTCCATGACCTGGCTGATGATTGGAAGTAGGCTGATTGGTCGAAAGTTGCAGGGATCTGTTTTTGCATCTTTTTATGCAGAGTGATAATGTTTGCTGATTTACAGGCAGATGGCAGATGTTTTTGATGATTTCCAGTTTGGTAACTATGTGAAAGGTTGTGACAATGAGAAAGGTAATATTAAATGATGCCTGACTCCAAACATGAGGTGAGACTGGAGTCAAAACATAGATCCAGGCTTTCAATGACATCTTGGATGCTGCTCTCCTGTCTGTACCTGTTTGTGGTGAGGATGTTGTCAGTCACAGAGAGATTCACTTACTTTGGCAGTGATATTCATTTCTCTGCTGGCTGTGAGCCAGAGGTCAATAGACGTTTGGGTCAGGCCTGGGGAGTCATGGATTCACGGGATCATGGGGTGTGGCACTGTCGGTACCTGTGCAGAAGGACGAAAGTCCGAGTCTTGTTCTACGGATGGGAGACTTTGACTCTGACCAGGGATCTCAGACGGAGCCTTAATTCCTTTGGTACAAGGTCTCTTCAGAGAATTCTTGGCTCTCGTTGGTCGGACTTTCTGTCCAACGAGCGGTTGCTGAGAAAGGCTCAAATGAGATCTGTTACCTGCATAGTCCGTGAGTGTCAGCTGCGGCTGTATGGACATGTGGCTCGTTTTCCTGACGCTGATCCTGCTCACCAGATTCTCTCAGCGAGGGAGTCTCATGAGTGGAGGAGGCCAATGGGCCGACCACATACCTCGTGGTTGCAGCAGGTTGACCAGCATCTCAAGGAGATGGGGATGGGTCAGGCATCTGCCTGGGGATGGCGAGACGGAGGCCCCTGGAGTGGAAAGTGGAACGGCAGAAAACGGACACAATGACGCACTGCTCCAGCGCATGCTCCTATCCCTGACCTGACTCCAATGGTTGCTGATTTCCAGGACTTGAGCAAATGAGAGGGTGACTAGAACAGAGAGAAGGTGAGCACGAGCAGCAGAGCAGGTTTTTAGGACACGTGGGCTGTTGCCCTCTGCACCAGTTGCAGAATTAGTCAAGGTTTGACAGCAAAATCTCCATCTTGTTGGGAGAAAAAGATACCATCCAGGAACAGCTGGGTGTGACTGGGTAAGGTGGGTACAGAAAGCGATGGTTTTGGGACACAATATTTCGAAGGAAACATGGAGTTTAGGCATTCAGCCTTTTCAAATGCAGTGTTAGCTGTGCAGCCATTTGAGGTGAGGGAGGGGATAGAGGGGGAACATACAACACAAAAAGACTTAAACAGACGCCACCAGGATTTGGAGGAAGAAGACAGGTTTGAGAGTTCAGATATGAGATTAGAATAACGTTATTTCCTGGCTCTCTTCAGGGTAGACACACACTTGTTCCGAGCTTTGTGGAAAGAACTGAAATTGCCCTCAGTTGGGTTTGCTTTCGATGAGGCGAAAGCAAGTTATTTCAGGACAACTGCCTCACCACAAGCTTCAGTGTACCATGGGCGGGAGGAGAGGTATGACAACTGAAGACGAGAGGGGATAAAAAAAAAAGAGAGAGAGAGAGAGAGAGAGAGAGAGAGAGAGAGAGAGAGAGAGAGAGAGAGAGAGAGAGAGAGAGAGAGATGAAGAGAGACAGAGACATGAAGAGATGAAGGGAGGGAGAGAGAGAGAGTGGTGAGGTGAGAGAGAGGGGGTGAGGTGGGGAGGGGAGAGAGAGGGGTGAGGTTAGGGGGAGAGAGAGGGGAGAGAGAGAGAGAGAGAGAGAGAGAGAGAGAGAGAGAGAGAGAGAGAGAGAGAGAGAGAGAGAGAGAGAGAGAGAGAGAGAGAGAGAAAGAGAAAGAGAAAGAGAAAGAGAAAGAGAAAGAGAAAGAGAAAGAGAAAGAGAAAGAGAAAGAGAGAGAGAGAGAGAGAGAGAGAGAGAGAGAGAGAGAGAGAGAGAGAGAGAGAGAGAGAGAGAGAGAGAGAGAGAGAGATTCTTTGAAAGAATTCCCAGAACAAGTTGATGTTGGAGAAAGTAGCAATGGGATACCAGTCTAGAAGTTTGATGGCTGCTTGGAGACCCTGCCAGTCAGCCTGAGTGAAATGCCAGACTCGACGGCGCTGAGGTGGTTCTCTAATAACAGCCAGAGAGCTATCCACTTTGACAAGGACGTGGTCGGAAGAACAGCTTGGAGCAGAGGAAGAACAGCATTTAGGGGAATTGGTCAAAATCAAATCCAGAAGAGATGGAGTAACGTTGGTTGAGATCCGGGTCGGGAAGTTGACCGATTGAGTCAGTCCCAATGAGTTGCAGAAGTCCTTTGCTGAAGTGCCATGGCAGGTGAGCGAGGAACCCACACCCAACCATCTGGCATGATGGCAATTTAAGTCACCACATATGAGGAAGAGAGAGTTGGTATGAGAGGATAGAAGTTGGTCAATGTTTTTGGTGAGCGAGATGTAAATGGAGTCATCACTGTTTGGTGGACGGTACAGCACATATAAACACGAGATGGGAGTGGAGGGGATGCCGTAGCCAGAGGTATTCCTGAGTGTGTGGGGGAGTGAGAGCAGTGCATGGGGAGTGAGGAATAGAGTTTTTGATGAAGAGAGCAACTCCGCCACCAGGACGAGGCTCAGGTCTATCACACCGGAGGAGGGAGTAACCAGGGAGAGAAACTAAGGAGTCAGAGACGTCTTGAGGGAGGAAAGTTTCTGTTAAGCAGATTATGTCTGGTTTGGCAGTGACAACCTGTATGGAAAGATCTGTCAGGTTAGAGCAAAGGCTCCAGATGGTTGGTGTCCATACTGTTAAGGAAGAGGGAGGTGAGGAGACTTTGAGTGCAGAGGAGGGGAGGGCAAAGGGGTGTGGGGGGGTTGGATGAGGGAGGAGGAGGGGAGGTAGTGAGAGTTGCTGACAGTTGATGACAGATTGCAGAAGAGCTTGGGATGGGGGGTGGGGGGCAAGGAGGACAAAAGGCTTGGTGGTGATGGGGTGAGGCAGAGTGTACTAAGAGAGGGAGTATTAAGAGAGGGGCAGAGGAAAGTCGAAGATTGGAGGAGGTGGAGGAATGAGTTGGAAGAGAGAGGGAGGTGGAGGCAGCTTTTGGATGTTGCTGGGGGGGGGGGGCTTGAGAAGGGGGAGTGAGGGGAGAGCTTTTGAGAAAGGTAAGAGGGAAGCTTCGGGGTGGGAGGGGGTGAAGAGAGTGAAGGTTGCTTTGAGAGGGAGGGGTGAGAAGGAAGCTTTGAGAGGGAGGGGGGATGATGAGAACAGGCACAGCAATGGGGCAGAAGTGCGAGGGGAGAGGTGGGTGAAGGGAAAGATGAGACCTGGTAGTGGTATGGTGAAGAAGGGAGTAGGCAGGGGGAGGCACAATATTTGAGGGGTTAGGAAGAGTGTGAGGTGTGATGAGAGGAAAGAAAGAGCATGTTTGAGTTATTGAGGAGTGCACTGATTGAGAGAGTGAGATATCTGTTTGGTTAGAACAGAGCCCACTGATGTTGGATCACCACATATTTTGGGACACCAGTGGATGAGCTGTTAGTAAAGCAGAGGACAGTGAAGAGGTGCTAAGAGAGGAGGTAGGATGAGGGGTAAGAGGAGGGTATAATGGATGAGAAGTTACATTGAGGTAGAATTAAGGAGGTGGGGTGAATTGGCGCTGAAGTTAGAAAGAAAGCATGATTGATGGAACATGAGCGTGCATTGCAAACTGTGATTTTTTATTTTTTTAGATCCTTGTGGAGGATCTCGAAGTCTTACTCACGTTGTTGTTCTTCATCTTATTCTTGTGGACTTTTTTGTTTCACAGCCTACAGTTTTCATCGAAACTTCCTGAAACTTGGCATATACATGTAAAAATACCCTGCGTAGACAGTCACCATCTCCGATTTTGAAAATTCCTCCCAGAAAAAATGTTAGGACGTCAAAATATCTCCGCTAATGGCAATCGCCTAAAAAATTATCTCCGAAACGAGGAAAGCTTTTTAAATTCTGTTTGCGGGAATCGAACAGGGCATCAGCAGAGATGAATTACCGCACATATGATACATCACTATGACGTCATATCAATTTTTATGACGTCATTCCTATTTTTTGACATTTTTTGTTTTTTGTTTCATTTGTTTCACAGCTTACAGTTTTCATCGAAACTTCCTGAAACTTGGCATATATATGTAAAAATTATCTGCGCAGACAGTAACCATCTCCGATTTTGAAAATTCCTCCCAGAAACAAAGTTATGACGTCAGAATATCTCCGCTAATGGAAATCGCCGAAAAAATTATCTCTGAAACTAGGCAAGCTTTTTGAATTCTGTTTTCGGGAATCGAACAGGGCATTAGCAGAGATGAATTGCCACACATATGATACATCACCATGACGTCATATCAATTTTATGACGTCATTCCTATTTTTTGTTTCACAACCCAGAGTTTTCATTGGATCTTCGTGAAACTTGCCATGTATATGCAGAAATCCCACACGCAGGCAGTAACCATCTCCGATTTTGGAAATTCTTCCTAGAAAAAAAGTTGACGTCATAATATTGCCGCTAATGGAAATCGCCTCTACCATTATCTCCGAAACGAGGCAAGCTGTTTGAATTTTGTTTGCGGGAATCAAGCCGGGCATTAGCACAGATAATTTATTGCAAACCTGATACATCACAATGACATCATATTCGTTTTTATGACGTCATCATTAAGAGGATGAGGATCTTAACTCATTTGAGTTTTTTAATCAGATATACGTTTAAGGATGTTACGTGAGGGATGCAATAAAAGTGAGTGAAGAGAATGGAGAAAATAAACGTAATAACAGTGGAACTTTTTAGACACGGGATGAAGGAAAGGTCAAGTTGAAAACAGTGTTTTGAAGAAGAAGAGTCGTGAATTATAATACAATACAGAGAGCCACACATGTGGAAGTGGAAGTTGAAACATTTTCAGACAGTTTTTTAAAATTATTATTATTATTACTAAGATTCGGCAAGATAATGGGAAAAGGAAAGGTTGAAGAAAAGATCGTGAAGGTGTATGGTGAATGTGGATCGGCAAAAGAGGAAGAAGAAGAAGAGGTGGTGGAGAAGTCACATGGTTACAGTGGGTATAAAGGTGAGAAGGGAAAAGATATTTTTAAAAAATTTTAATTAAAAAAATCTTTTAAGACATGAAACAGAGGAATTGAGGTGAAAAAAACTGAAGGTAATAAGTAGAAAATACAACAACTAAGATCAATGACTAAACAACAATAAGGATGACACTAAGATCCTACCTATGAGAAAGAGGTACCACCCCATCCACATTCCCTTAACAGAATAAGAAGAAATAAAAAATATATGGTGGGATCATTGATGTCCCACGTGTAAGCAAATTAGAAATCCAACCTGATGTCAAACCTGTCTGAAGAACAAAGGAGGTCCGTTAACAACCCATTGAACAATGGTGTCCTTCATGATACAGTACCCAATGCATGGTGCGGGATGATTTCATTTTGATGCAGTTCTTTCAGGAATAGGACCCAGTACAAAAATCAGCTCAATGAAGAGCATGTTATCAATAAATATAAAAAAACCCCAATAAATTATTAACTAAAAGGAAACAAAATACAAAATATAACAATTATAGCATAAAACCATGCTTACGTGTAGCAAGCACAAGTACCGACCGAACCAAAGAAATTGTATATTCTGTATCATTGTGTTGCTGAGTCATTGTGGTGGATGTGAAGGAGTTAAATGAGATTCTTACTTGGGGGGAGCTTGCATACATAGCTATAGTGATTCCTGCAATTCTGAAGTATCCATTTGCCGGCAGAATTCATGTGTGTGCAGTCTGTGGAATATCCAGTCGGCTCGCCGCTGGCCCAGTTGGAGAAATTGAACAAACTGTCGTCTGTCCACTGCATCACTGAGCACAAAGACATGGTGGTGGGGGGGGGGGGGAGAGGAAAAACAGTTTATAGTGGACATGTATGTATGCAAATAAAAGGTGATAAAATAATGACGACTACACAACGAAATATGTACTGCAATGTCCATAGGGGCTCACCATTACCTCCATGTGCAATTTGTGGTGTGATGGGTTGTGTGATGCCTGGTGTTGGCTTAATGGTTAAGGTAGTGGGCTTGGGATCCTAGGGTCCTGAGTTCAAATCCCGCTCAGCTGTTGAATTAACACCAGGTGGGGTTGACTCTACCTGTCATCCTTCCGAGGTCGGCAAAATGAGTGCCAGCATGCTGGTATACTGTGTCGGAGTGGCGACCCGTCCAGGATTGTTCCCAATAGCCAAGGAGACTGCTTCGGCGGCACCAACGCTCTGCACAGAGTATGGTCCTAATGGATGGATGGATGGGTTGTGTGATGCCTGGTGTTGGCTTCATGGATATGGTGGTGGGCTTGGGATCCGAGGGTCCCGAGTTCAAATCCTGCTCTCCTGTCGAATTTATACCAGGTGGGGTTGACTCAGTCTGTCATCCTTCCGAGGTCAGCAAAATGAGTACCAGCTTCCTGAGATGATTGAGCCATTTGAGTATCCTGCGTCAGAGTGGCGACCTGTCCAGGGTTGTGCCCAATAGCCCAAGAGACTGTCAGCATCAATGCTCCAGACAGAGTATGGTGTCAATGGATGTTTGGATTGGTTGTATGCCAAGGAAGCATGCATGGCAAACCAATTTGTCAGGCCTGATGTTTGAAACGGCGCATGTTTTTCAATTTGTTACCCTCGCCAGAAGAGAAGATGTTGTGTTTGAGTCCATTTGCTTGTCTGTTTGTCCACACAGAATGTGAGAATGTGTATTAATTACATTAGACCCTTTAGAACTCGAAGTCCCCTGAAACCATTTAGAGCCTTTCGAACCTGAAAACCCTTTGAGACCCCGAAGGCCCTTTAGAGCACCAATACCCTCAAGACCCTTTATAACCCTAAGACCCCATAGACCTCATCACACCCTTTGGGGTCCATTTGACCCTTAGAAACGAGTCGAAGGGTCTTCGGGGCTCAACAGTCTATCCTTTGGACCTTCACACATTTTAATACCCTGTAGACTCCTTTGACCTGTCGACCCTTTTTGCGTGTTTTGGGACCCTGAGACCCCTTCAGACAATTGCAACCCTTTAGACTCCTTCAACCTTTTAAGACCCGTTGGACACTTTAGACCAATTTAGAACTTCAGACCTTTGACCTTAACACATTTACAACTATACCATTTAGACCTTTCATTTGCAATCAACTACCTTTCATTAAGTACATCCTTACATTGATTTGCCACACAAAACAAGTCCTGGTGAGGGTCTGCAATATTTGATTGCTCTTTCTTGTTAACCTCCGCTATCTTCGAAGATGGATGAAGGTTACTGTTTTCAGTTTTCACCCCTTTCTGTTTGTTTGTTACTTACGAAATCTAAAGATTTCATAAGTATATTGATGACTTCCGTTTCTGTTTGTTTGTTTGTGTGTTTGTTTGTAGGCACGATAACTCGAGAACGGAAGAAGCTACCAATGTCAAATTACACCACGTGATTCAGGAGGGTGATGGCTATTGCTGATTAGATTTTGGTCAAAATCGGTCAAAGGTCAAGGTCACAGTGAGGTCAAATATTCAATTTTTGATGGTTTGGTACAGATAACTCGAGAACGGAAGAAGCTACCAATGTCAAATTACACCACGTGATTCAGGAGGGTGATGGCTATTGCTGATTAGATTTTGGTCAAAATCGGTAAAAGGTCAAGGTCACAGTGAGGTCAAATATTCGATTTTTGATGGTTTGGTACAGATAACTCGAGAACGGAAGAAGCTACCAATGTCAAATGACACCATGTGATTCAGGACGGTGATGGCGAGTGCTGATTAGATTTTGGTCAAAATCGGTCAAAGGTCAAGGTCACAGTGAGGTCAAACATCCAAAAAATGATAACTCGAGAACGGAAGAAGCGACCAATGTCAAATTACACCACGTGATTCAGGAGGGTGGTGGCTCGCGCTGATTATATTTTGGTCAAAATCGGTCAAAGGTCAAGGTCACAGTGAGGTCAAACATCCAAAACATTTGATTTTTGATGGTTTGGTACAGAATCATCGTAGAAACTTCTGGTTTGCGTCGCTACCTTCTCTCGAGAAAGCTTTTATTAGACAAGGTCAGAGGTCCAGTTGACGATTTCGTAAGTACCAGTCTATGACTGCTTGTTACTTATGAAATCTAAAGAGTTCTTAAGTATATTAATGACTTCCGTCCTCTGTTTGTTACTTACGAAATCTAAAGATTTCGTAAGTATATTGATGCCTTCCGTTTCTGTTTGTTTGTTACCTACGAAATCAAGAGATTTCGTAAGTATATTGATGAATTCCGTTTCTGTTTGTTTGTTTGTTTGTTTGTAGGCACGATAACTCGAGAATGGAAGAAGCTACCAATGTCAAATTACACCAGGTGATTCAGGAGGGTGATGGCTAGTGCTGATTAGATTTTGGTCAAAATCGGTCAAAGGTCAAGGTCACAGTGAGGTCAAACATTCGATTTTTGATGGTTTGGAAAAGAATCATCATAGAAACTTCTGGTTTGCGTCGCCACCTTCTCTCGAGACAGCTTTTATTCGACAAGGTCAGAGGTCAAGTTGACGATTTCGTAAGTACCAGTTTATGACTGCTTGTTTGTTTGTTTGTTTATTTGTAGGCACGATAACTCGAGAACAGAAGAAGCTACCAATGTCAAATTGGACCACGTGATTCAGGAGGGTGGTGGCTCGCGCTGATTAGATTTTGGTCAAAATCGGTCAAAGGTCAAGGACACAGTGAGGTCAAACATCCAAAACATTCGATTTTTGATGGTTTGGTACAGAATCATCGTAGAAACTTCTGGTTTGCGTCGCTACCTTCTCGAGAGACAGCTTTTATTAGACAAGGTCAGAGGTCAAGTTGACGATTTCATAAGTACCAGTCTATGACTGCTTGTTTGTTTGTTTGTAGGCACGATAACTCGAGAACGGAAGAAGCTGCCAATGTCAAATTACACCACGTGATTCAGGAGGGTGATGGCTCGCGCTGATTAGATTTTGGTCAAAATCGGTCAAAGGTCAAGCATCCAAAAAATGACAACTTAAGAACGGAAGAAGCTACCAATGTCAAATCAGACCACGTGATTCAGGAGGGTGGTGGCTAGCGCTGATTAGATTTTGGTCACAATCGGTCAAAGGTCAAGGTCACGGTGAGGTCAAACATCCAAAACATTCGATTTTTGATGGTTTGGTACAGAATCATCGCAGAAACTTCTGGTTTGCATCGCTACCTTCTCAAGAGACAGCTTTTATTAGACAAGGTCAGAGGTCAAGTTGACGATTTCGTAAGTACCAGTCTATGACTGCTTGTTTGTTTGTTTGTTTGTTTGTAGGCACGATAACTCGAGAACGGAAGAAGCTACCAATGTCAAATTACACCACGTGATTCAGGCGGGTGATGGCTAGTGCTGATTAGATTTTGGTCAAAATCGGTCAAAGGTCAAGGTCACAATGAGGTCAAACATAATTCCGTAAATTCATGTGGAGTAATGGGGTATTTTTGCTTCGCGCGACGTTACGAGTTCGTTTTAACTTCGATTTTAATTTTGTCTTCGGTTTTTGCAATCGCTTAGGACGCTTAAATCTCGGTTGTCGAAATTCTGGTAAAAATCGGATGTTTTGGAGACGTTTTCAGATTGTATAAAAAATATTTCACTCGACGCGTCACGGGTCGTCCCATGATGCAGTGCGCTCGAGCAGACGCGTCGTTGAGTTACGTTAAGGTATAATTGCGTGGAGAAATGGAGATTTTTGCTTCGGTCGACGTTACGATTTTGATGGTTTGATACAGAATCATTGTAGAAACTTTTGGTTTGCGTCGCTACCTTCTCGAGAGACAGCTTTTATTAAACAAGGTCAGAGGTCAAGTTGACGATTTCGTAAGTACCAGTCTATGACTGCTTGTTTGTTTGTTTGTTTGTGTGTTTGTGTGTTTGTGTGTTTGTGTGTTTGTTTGTAGGCACGATAACTCGAGAACGGAAGAAGCCACCAATGTCAAATTACACCACGTGATTCAAGAGGGTGATGGTTTGCGCTGATTAGATTTTGGTCAAAATCGGTCAAAGGTCAAGGTCACAGTGAGGTCAAACATAATTCCGTAAATTCATGTGGAGAAATGGAGTATTTTTGCTTCGCTCGACGTTACGAGCTCGTTTTAACTTCAATTTTAATTTTGTCTTCGGTTTTTGCGATGCTTAGGACGCTTAAAACTCGGTTGTCGAAATTCTGGTAAAAATCGGATGTTTTGGAGACGTTTTAAGATTGTATAAAAAATATTTCACTTGACGCGTCACGGGTCGTCCCATGATGCAGTGCGCTCGAGCAGACGCGTCGTTGAATCACGTTAAGGTTTTTCCGTGTGCCGCTGACGGTGTTTTCAATAAACATGGTGTTAAAAAGTCATTTTTTATCCCAATAAAGGTTATCGTCGCATGCCTGACTCGCTAAGCCGTCGGATTATGTAAAGATTGTTGGTGGATGGCCGTATAGTACGGTTTTGTGACTTTGATGAAATAATATTCAATAATTGCGTGGAGAAATGGAGTATTTTTGCTTCGCTCGACGTTACGAGTTCGTTTTAACTTCGATTTTAATTTTGTCTTCGGTTTTTGCGATCCCTTAGGATGCTTAAAACTCGGTTGTCAAAATTCTGGTAAAAATCAGATGTTTTATGAGATTTTTTTCGGGTGTTGTATCTGAGGTATTATGCACTGAAGATTATGCTAATGAGGGGGATTGTAACACACGGCATTACGCGCTCGTTAGGTCATCTCTATCATCTCAGTTGAGATGACCTAATAATAAGTCTCGAAGTCTGTCCGTACGTACGTCCGTCCACAATCAAACCGAGTGGAGACAAATAACCAAGAGTGGAATGGATAGAGGTCGATGAGACATGCACAACGATATAACTTTCAAGGTCGTCCAAGGTCGAGGTTAACGTCACGAGGCTGTCAAAGTTGCGAAAATCGTCGATTTCCAATCGTATCTCCTCCCTCATTTATCAAGAGAGATCAAATGTTATTCGTGATTCAGATACTATGGACTATTATCGAGAACAACACGAGCCATTTTTTTGAAATTTGCTCTCTTTCCGATTTTATAGCCCTTCAAACTTCGCTCTGATTCCCTGTATGGGCCGTTCATAAAGTACATACAAAAAAAAAAGTATTAAATTAAGAACCGGAACTCTGAGACAAATATTATATTTGAAGCTTTTGTCAGATTTAACTAAAACAATGGAACACAACTTTATATGCACACTTACTTTCATTTATGACATTAACATTGTCATGAATGTCAATTTGTACTTTTATTTTCATAAATGACGTGCTGTGATATTAAAAGAAAAAGGTAAATTACCCCGCTAGGGACTGCATCGTCATGACTTACAAAAACCGGTTCATAAGGAACTGCTGGCTTTGCAAGCGATTAGTGATGTATGAGGGGGGTGGGTGGTTTGAAGCCCGTGTATGGCCTGAGACAGGGGTGGGTGGTTTAAAGCCCGCGTACGGCCTGCTTACAGGGGTGGGCGGGTGGTACGACGGCTGCATACATACATTATGAAAGTGGTGTCAGACTACATGAAAGCGTTTCAGAAGATGAAGGTGAGCCTGTCGTCATCGCGAGGGGGAAAAATATCCCCGTTCACAGGAACATTTTAGTCGTGATGTTGAATCCGTTGACGTCAATAATTGTTCCATATTACTGTATTACAATAGTTAAGAATTACTGATGCATTTGAGATAAATCTACAGTTCGTTGTAATCTTCAAGTATTGTGATGTGATATGAGACACATATGGGGGTGGGTGGGTGGTCACTCGCCTACATACAGAGGGGGTAGGTGGGGGTCACTAGCCTACATACAGAGGGGGTGGGTGGGGGTCACTAGCCTACATATAGAGGGGGTGGGTGGGGGTCGATAGCCTACATACAGAAGGGGGTGGGGGGTTTTGAAACCCGGAAGTACAGCGTACATACTTTATAAACTGCCCCTATTCCAGTCTGGCACAGTTACTTTCGACCTCTCGCAGAGATGACCGGCACTCCCGCTCGGGGGTATTTTTTAAAGTCAATTTCAACCCTGCCTTTACTTTTGGTAACGGTGAAGTATGCTTAATACTCGGTTGTCGAAATTCTGGTAAAAATCGGATGTTTTATGAGATTTATGTTGGGTGTCATATCTGAGGCTAAACTGAAGATTATGGTCATGAGGGGGATTGTAACACCCGGCATTACGCGCTCGTTTTAAAGTCAATTTGCATGTTAATCATATCTATGTTTGGGACAGTACATGTTGAACAAGATTTTACTGACAACTTTAAACTTTATTGATATTAGAACATTTCGTAAACTGAATGTTCATTCCAACAAAATATATATTTAATTTCCAATACATTATGAGTAGTTCACAATATGTGCTGTTTGAAAATTGCATAGTCTATGCCAAATGTTAATCATGTACCGGTTGGCTGCTGCTGCAATATAGATTAGCTGGGGTGAGTTAGCAATTGCAGTTGAGAAATGCGTTGAATCCACGGCATGTATTTTCACATATTGTTTATAGATTAATTAAAAGTATAAGATAAATTAACTTGTCAACTTGATCTGCTGTAGGATTCACCTTTTGTGGCTCTTAACCGTCAAGTTGACGATTTTGTAAGTACCAGTCTATGACTGCTTGTTACTTACGAAATCTAAAGATTTCGTAAGTATATTGATGACTTCCGTTTCTGATTGTTACTTACGAAATCCTTAGATTTCATAAGTATATTGATGACTTCCGTTTCTGTTTGTTTGTTTGTAGGCACGATAACTCGAGAACGGAAGAAGCTACCAATGTCAAATTACACCATGTGATTCAGGAGGTTGATGGCTAGTGCCGATTAGATTTTGGTCAAAATCGGTCAAAGGTCAAGGTCACAGTGAGGTCAAATATTCGATTTTTGATGGTTTGATACAGATAACTCGAGAACGGAAGAAGCTACCAATGTCAACTTACACCACGTGATTCAGGAGGGTGATGGCTAGTGCTGATTAGATTTTGGTCAAAATCAGTCAAAGGTCAAGGTCACAGTGAGGTCAAACATCCAAAACATTCGATGGTTTGGTACAGAATCATCGTAGAAACTTCTGATTTGCGTCGCTACCTTCTCTCGAGACAGCTTTTATTGGACAAGGTCAGAGGTCAAGTTGACGATTTCGTAAGTACCAGTCTATGACTGCTTGTTTGTTTGTTTGTAGGCACGATAACTCGAGAACGGAAGAAGCTACCAATGTCAAATTACACCACGTGATTCAGAAGGGTGATGGCAAGTGCTGATTAGATTTTGGTCAAAATCGGTCAAAGGTCAAGGTCACAGTGAGGTCAAATATCCGATTTTTGATGGTTTGGTTCAGATAACTCGAGAACGGAAGAAGCTACCAATGTCAAATTACACCATGTCATTCAGGAGGGTGATGTCTA
>NC_140963.1:130223542-130228542 GCF_056783735.1 Eptatretus burgeri | reverse complement strand
CGGAGTCATACAAAATAATAATTGTGAAAGGCTGAACAAATAATCGAGGGAAGAAACAAAACAAGATAAATAACAATACTGTTACGAATTTCACCCGCCCAGCATGCGATCGGCCACGTAACTCAAATCGCGACGCGTCGCCCACCTGAACGGACAATTGAGTCGTGACCTTCTTGGAACTACCGGCTAGGAGCTAGCCACGGGTGGGGGTTTAACCTCACCACAACCCAGTCCGCATTCTACCCGCGCGAAATAGGGTGAATCGCCGAATGTCGATATACCTAAGTACCCGTGCGGGTAGCGTACCGAGGAGTTGTACCACGCCGCAGGTCGACTCCGGACACGAACCGCTTAAGCGGCTCGTTCCGTGCTGCAGGGATAACCGAGCGGAGTTATCGCCGACCTCGACAGTTCAGATTATTTATTGGGTGTCTACACCCATGACCAATCCCTTACGTGATGCAAGATGGAACTTTCAATCGAAGGAAAAGACGCAACGAAACGGGAAAACAGTTTAACAAGCAAGTAGTTTATTACACACGCAGACAAGGCACGTATTTACAGCCATACAGTGAAAGCAAGCACATATATACAGTCATACAGTAAAAGCAAGCAAATAAAAAGAGTTACCACCGAATAAAGCAATGTACAAGCACTTATTCAGGTTTACTTGAAAGACTGGCGCCACACACACATTTACACAAAAAGCAAATAAAAGCCACCCTCACAGGCAAGGGGGCAGACAGGTCCGTGGACCAAATGTACATGGGACCTGGGTGAGCGGCCAGGTCCACGAGACCGAAGGGGTCTCACCCGCACCCTCGTGGCGCGATGGCGGGCGAGCCGCAATGTCAGCGTAACGTGCCTGACTCCGTGCCCCTGGCGTGGTCGGTGAGCTCCTTTAGGCGTGCGTTGCGCAGGCACGTGTTGGTCGGTCGACACCACGGTTGGGGCGGGGAGCGGACGGGGTTGCCGGTGCTATCTCAGCGCGGATGGGGGGAATTGTTGATGCTCGGGGTGGAGAGAGGGGAATGGCGGACGCTCCGTCCCTCTCGCGGGGCCTTGGGACCGCACCGACTCCAGCGAACTCTCGCCCCTGAGCCCTCTTCTGCGTCCCTGCTTCACTCGACTCGTCCCTCGACCCAGCAACGACAACCTCAATGACGACCTTCGTCTTCACTCGACCAGCCACCGCAATGACAACCTCAACGACGACCTCCGTCTTCACTCGACCAGCCCAGCCAGCACAGCGACAACCTCAACGACGACCTACGTCTTCACTCGACCAACCCAGCCAGCCCAGCACAGCACCCGCGAGTCGCCTTGTGCTCGCGTCTTTATAGACCGGGGGAGGAGCGTGTATGTAAATTCGCGGATCAAAACGCGCTTGGAGGCGGGGCCACGCCACCCGATGTTCAGCCATTGGTCGGGCAAAAAGGGGGCGTGAGCCTCTCCTGATCTGATTTCCCTTCTTAAAGGAGTCCACATGCATCGCGCTTGGGGGCGGGGCCACACCGCCCGACGCTCGCCCATTGGATGGAGAAAAAGGGGGCATGAGCCTCCCCTGATCCGATTTCCTCTCCCGTAAAGGCATCCATTTGTACTCGCGGCTCGACGCATTCGGCAAGAATCACCAAACGGGCCCTGGGCAGCACGACGTTCGGTGTTGACAGGTGGTGTGGTTGATGGTTGTGGAAGGAGAAAGGCGAAGGTGGTGGGGGGTTTGCTCTGGTGGTTTGGTTGTTGGCAGGCGTCATTTGGGAATGGTGGTGAAGCGATGTTTGTGGGATGGAGTTGTGGAGGTAAAGAGGCGAAGGTGGCGGTGTTTGAGTTGTTGGGGGATTATTGGTCCAAAATAACGATAGAGAAAGAAAAATGGCTAACAAAGCGCCGCAACCCGGATGAATCACACATATTCCCTCTAAACAACGGGTGTGGACTAACTACATATGAACTTATCGATATATCTAACCTGAGGACCTTTCTGGTGTATTGCAAATTTCCACAGCCGTAACAAGATGATGCAATGCATTGGGGAAGCTTCAACCCTTCCAGCAAATACCAGGATGTTTCATGAATAACTTCACCTGACCAGTTTATTTCGTTCCCTGACGAAAGATGATCTCCCTCAACATGGTGCCTTCTCTTTTATTAAATGCAATTTGAAACCACTCTACTCCAAGAAACGTTTCTATTTCATCTCTCCAACTGATCTGTGGTCAACCTCTCCTTCTTCCAGGGCCTTCTCTCATTTTCTAGTTTGTAATGCTTGTTGTTTCATGAATAAGTGCTCATTTTAGTTGTTGCCCACATGAAACATAATGCAACTCTTCCCTAAGCTTCCTGAGGCCTAAGTCACATTTGCTCTACGGCGAGGATATGGCGGCCATACGCCCTCTGAATTGACAGAAGCGTGCAGCAGCCGCAGAGTTTCTGCGGTGGCCTCAGGGTGGCTCTATGCCGTTTGGCTATATTTTACAGGCCGTAAGGTTGCCGAGGAATTATAACGCGGAGTTATAACTTTTTTTCATTTCTACTTTCGCCATAGCAATTCGACAAGCCGAAAAAAAGGAAATGTTAAAAAAAAAAAAATTAACCCATTCGTTACCGTCCGTCTGGCCACACGTTCACCTTCGGGCCCCCTGCGGTCACCGTGCGACATCAAATCAAAGACCGTACGACATCTCCACGTTTTCTAAGATCTAAGGCCGAAGTCACATTTGCTCTACGGTGAGGATACGGCGGCCGTACGCCCTCTGAATTGACAGAAACGTGCGGCGGCCGCAGAGTTTCTGAGGTGGCCTCAGGGTGGCCCTACGCCGCATGGCTATATTTTACAGGCCGTAAGGTCGCCGTGGAATTATAACGCGGAGTTATAACTTTTTTTATTTCTACATTCGCCGAAGCAATTCGACAAGCCGAAAAAAAAAACTAGCAAAAAAAAATAAAAAATTAACCCATTCGTTACCGTGCGTCTGGCCGCACGTTCGCCTTAGGGCCCGGGCCCCCCTGCGGTCCCCCTGCGGTCGCCTTGCGTCTGCCTTGAAAATTATATGGCCGCCGCAGAAACGCCCTCAGGTCACCGTACGACATCAAATCAAAGACCGTACGGCAACCCCACGTTTTCGGTCTCCACAATTTATAAATACGCCGTGCGGCTCCCCGAAAAATAAAAACATATGTGACTACTTCATTGTGTGACCGTGGAAATACTGTGGCCGCCGTATAATTGCTAATGGCCGTAGATTTTGGAGACCCCACGGCCGCCGTGGCAAATGTGACAGACCTAAATACGCCGTGCGGCTCCCCGAAAAATAAAAACATATGCGACTGCTACATTGTGTGACCGTGGAAATACTGCGGCCGCCATATAATTGCTTGTGGCCGTAGATTTTGGAGACCCCACGGCGGCCGTGGAAAATGTGACCGAGGCCTCAAGGTATTAGTCATGAAATTGTAACTTAATTATCAGGAAAAAGGTTAATAAAAAAATAGACATAACAGGTGTGCAGCACCTGGCCATTGGTTTGCATAATTTGTAGGTGTATGCCTCTGTGGATGATTGTATCCCCTGTGCAGGGTTGTCCATGAAATGTTGACATTTTTAAAATAGTGATGGAAAAGTTGTAATCTTACTGCTAATCTGCAATTGGTCACTGGCTTTGACACTAATTATTATTATGGACCCGAGGCATCAAAAAGCTACATATATTGATCAAACAGTTTCCGTCGTTTGAGCATATCAATTGCATCAGATGTGGCAATAAATGTGAATTGTTACTCCCAGCTTGCCGGCTTGATGAGGGAAGATGCCATTTGCATTTTTGCCTCCTTCATCCCTACCCTGTTGAGAATCCCATGCGGCACGGGCAACTTGCTAATGTATATAAAGCAACGATGTGGTCAAAGATGAACAAAACCTTCGATGGATGTTTATATTTTGTGAAAATGTTTAATGTGACCACTATTTTTCCTACAAACTTCCTCAAACCGACAGATGATATTATCCACTAATCTGCAACGCAGGTCCTCATTGGTCGAGGAACACAATTCTAACACTTCAGCCCTCATATCCGTGAGAGTTTATATCCTTTGTTTTCAAATGTGCCCAAAGAAAATAATCACATGGATTTAATTTGAGGCAATGAGAGGGCCATATCATTCTACAGTTGTGTCTGTCTGTGACTTCCGAGAAATGACGTCATCTTCAAAGATTCATGGAGAAAGTCAATGACACCTCTTGTTGTTTGTGGAGTTGCAGATACTTCAGCCATGGTCAACAAACGTGGCAAAAGCTAACATCAATAGGCTATGCCCAACTCTTTTTTTGATTCTTCTTCTTTTTTTTTCCTCTGTTCATAGGCAACCTTAAGTCACTATTTCCAAAAATGTCCTGAAGGGTATTTTAAACCACAATATTCAGGTTTTTTCTTCTTCTTCTTCTTCTTCATAATCTCCTTCTTCTTCTTCTTCTTCATATATTTGTATACACTTTTGAGGCTTGCATGAGAGCAAACACAAAGAAACACACAACAAGGGGAGCAGAGACAAGAGGGGTGAGAGAGGGAAGGAAAAAACAGTGGGGAACAGACACATGATGAGATCTGTGGAAGGGAAGGGAATAGGGTGGCATACATGGTAAAACAAGATGGGCACTACAGGGACTTTCAGGAAGGAAAGCAGGGAATTTGAAGGAGGTGGGTTTGGGGTGGATTAGCGGGAGTAGAAAAGATCATGGGGGAAGATATGAGATATGGTGGTGAACAGCTGTTTTGAAGGCCTGGAGGGAAGAATGCGATTGAACAGAGTGTGGGAGTTTGTTCCAAAGGCAAGAAAAAAGAGGAGTGAAAGAGTGAAGGTGGGCTATGATTCTTGATTATGGTAGTTTTACCAGAAGAGGGTTGCTGACGGACCTTCAGCGCCCTGCGGAAATATGGGGAGTGGGGGGGGGGGCGTATTGATACCTATGATGTGATGTTTTGCCCTAATAATCACTTCAA
>NC_140963.1:130168542-130216042 GCF_056783735.1 Eptatretus burgeri | reverse complement strand
ATGATTATCACAGCGCTCTTAGTTTGCACCCAGAAACCCGCCTTGTGAAATTTCAGGCATGTTTCCAAAGAGACTCTAACAAATGGCAGCCCTGGTAATTCCATTTATCTATTCGCTAAAGATTTTATTTTTTTATATGATGCTGTAAGACATTCTCCTTGGGCACAAAGAAAACAGGTCCCTCGGAGGTCCAGTTTCAGAGGTATTGATTTTTTTGTACAGTCCACAATAAGTGTACGATGTACGATAAAGTATGTTAGCTGTTGCTAAGCAACGGAGGTGTGCATAGCAACCATTCATTTTTGTGTACATGCGAGCCACATTGTACACATTTCACCCAAGTTTCATGAAAATCAGACTCTTTCTCTTAGAGATATTCCCAATTAACCGTTTCTGAAATGTTTGACATGTACTCGCCCAAAACCTATCTCCTCCTACAAATATTTTTTGTTAGGGCTGCAAATTGGCATGAAGGGAGCTAGATAGATTGCGCACAGAACTCTAAGCTTCGATTTTTCGTTTTTTTTATTTTTATTTTTTTCGATTTTTTTGACCACTTTAAAGGGCCGTTGCTATGCCGTTGCTAGGGCCCGGGGTCCCATATTTGAAAGCACACGATTCCCAGAAATATTGGTCCTACCTACCAAATTTCATTGGAATTGGTTGAGTGGTTTAGCCCCTAGGCTTGACCAAAGTTTCGCGGACAGACAGACAGATGGAAATGTCCAGAATAAGGGTACTCGAAGAGGAGCCAACAAGCACAGACAGACAGACAAACATATCGACGGAAATACTGATAATAAGGGTAGAAATAAAAATCTCAAATTTTTTTTTTTTTCGACTAGATCGACTACCCAACAAGCGGAGTGAAAATTGAGTAAACCCTTTTGGCACGCATCATCATGGCAAGGTGCAGCGCCTGGAGATGGAATTGGGAGGAGCGGTGTACAATCGAGAAAAACATGTCAAATGCAGAATTATAACATTAACAGTTTTTAGTGCAGGTGGAAAACAAGAATATCAGAAAACATTGCACAAAACCCCAGTTTATGGGATTTGAACCTGTGGTCGCTGATCCTATCCATTTTCTATAGTCCTTTCTATTGGTGTTGAGAAAGTAGAGAATTCACTAGGTAGTTTTGCCATTGTCTTTTTCATCCGTAATCACGACAAGAATTTTTATCTTTCTTTTTTCCAAGGTTCCAGAGCACAGTGGTCTCCTGTAGCAAATTCGCTGTGGGCTCTGAAACCAGAAAATGCTCACAGGTGGCCAGAACACCCGGCTAAACATCTCTCTGAAGGAGGGGCCTGCCTGTTACAATGTCCCGTCTGTGAAGCACCAGTGACAATTTTATAATCGGGTTGGGAAATGAACCCAAACTAGACCTCAAAGGCAAATATGTTACCTCTGAAGTATCCTGTTCGCCCAGGAGAACTGATATCCTGAGGCAAAGGCTCAGATTGGAACACTAAATAAGCCAACATTTTTTTGGTAAAAATTAATCAACAAAGTAACAAGTCAAAAATTATTAAATGAAATATTTAAGTGAATGTTCTGGTAATAAGAAAATGGAAAACTTTTCACACCAAACCTTGTTGCTTCGAAGGCCAATCCAGAGAGAACGGCTAAGATAAGCAGCCCTTACGGTAAGGAATGCCTGGTGAATAACATCAGGCACGGATGCGAGCTTGCCACCAGTATCAGAACATGCTTGCCGAGCCTGCCACCAGGAGCTCGGCTCCTTAAGCACAGTGTACGTTCGACCATCGATGGTCATTGCTCCGGGAGATGGTGTCACTTGTGGCTCAAGAAGAGGATCTGTGAAGAGGATTCAGTATCAGCTGGTGAAGAAGGTAACCATTTTGAATATATATATATATATATATATATATATATATATATATATATATATATATATATATATATATATATATTTTCCTAAATTGTGCTGCATTTTCAAAGGGAGGGTGTTCTGAAAGCTGTCATGATCCTATAGGTTGGTTCGCATTTCCACTTCAAGTATATTAGTGTGAGCAGTCTTATCCTCAAGGTGCTGGAACAATCCTTGCTTGTTTCACCACATAACAATTAACAATTAACCCTCCTTGTGTTGAATTGTAATGTGAATGTGCAGAAGGGATTTTGTAGAGATATGCCTCTGTGAAGTTTGCACTCAGTTGCAGAACAGTTTGCTTGCAGAAACATAACAGAAGAAAACTGGAGAGTTCATAGAACACCTTACCCCACAAAGTGTTCAAGTTTATATTTCAATTGAAATAAAATAATGATTTCATTAAAAAAAAATTTTTGTAGAAGTTGAGCGCCGTTGATGCAGCGTCTTATGAACCACATTATTTAACATGTCCAAGTACTGCTAAACGGAAGGGTTTTCAAAGTGGCAAGAAGGCGATTTGTGTTCTACAGTTTTGAAGTATATAATTAAATTTAAATAAAATAGAGACTTTTAAGGCTATAGAAAAAAAAAATCCAGATGTTTACTGCTGTATATGCAGTGTTTTATACACCACCTTAATATTTAACACGTTACATGAGTTATTTGTGCCTGTCGTTTGTGTCCTTTATGAGGTCCTTAAAAACAGTAAGTTCTCTGTTTAGAATGATTTGCAAATTTCTGCAACTGCCAGACAGGTAGCGAGAGTAAAAAAAAATATCTCACTCCTCTCTGCACATGTACAATTGAACCTGTAGTTTATCAGGCTCTGAATTTGTCCCATTTTCACATTCATGTTCATGTTCAAAATATAGCATTCAATTGAAATCAAGTTGTTCCTCGATCATAAGCTGACGTTTGTGGACAGACAGACAGATCGGCGGATAGGCAGAAGAACCAATTGCTTTACAATGCTTTTTGCTTCTAGTGCACGGGGTAATGAAACTATCGGCACCGATGAAGGTGTAGCATGTACATATAATATGTGCATGGAAATACCAGGTAGCAATAAGACACAACTGGAGAGCTTGGTGTTTCCTACTTCCTTATTCTGCAAATTATTTTTGCAGGTAGGATCCCAACTTTTGTGATGGCATCATGTGACTGCGTCAGTTGGAGAAATGCACTAACACAGAGTGAAACTGATTAGAAACGGATTCCAATTTAGGCCGTTGTTAATAAGAACTATGCCTGAAACAATATTGTGAAAATGACATCACGCTGTTATTTCATCAAGAAGTTAATTACCAGCAAATTTACGAATTAAATGAAATGCTGGATTTGAATTCCGATTCTGAAATGAAGGAAATGTGTAGAAAAGCCATGAAGGAAGGCACAAATCAAGCTGATCTCACATTCATAAGTCGCGTGACATGTGCAATGTTGATAATGATGGGCAAACACCGAGATACTGACCTTCATAACGATAGCAGATGAAACCATTCGAAGAGTAACAACTTTCAACTTTCCACTGCCCACTAACTGGATTCATAAACACACAATCATTCTGTTGAAGGAACAGAACAGTGGAGGCTTTAGGAATGGGACTTCGAAAAAAAACAAAGAACAGTTTATTTCACAATGTATGTATGTGTGCCAATTAAGGACGATAAGGCCTTTTAAATATTCTACACTAATTATTCCAAGTTTAGTGTCAGTAATGAATTGTAGTTTCGTTTTCAAGTCAATTATATCAGTGCTGAAGCTTTCAGATAGTAATAAACTTATAGAATGACATCTGTACCATTGAGATTTTTTTCTTTACAGGAGTGAGGCTGATGGAAGAGCATGGTATAACCGACAGTGGAACAGACATCGAGGAAATTAACTAACAGGAAAAGACGTCAGGGAGGCGGGAAGGAAACTGAAACTTAAAAGTAAAATTATTGAGTTAAGAAAAGTTATTGGGGGTAATAAAGATCATCGATCAGAATTGGTGATGACAAGAGGTGGTGGTGCACTGCTTGCTTGAAGCCCTGGAGGGAAGATCGAGACAGAACAGCCTCTGGATGGTGGTTTCACAGATGGGTAAAGTGAGGGATAAAGGAGTGGAGGTGTGCAGTCAGCCTGGAGTTTGGAAGTTTAACCAGGAGAAGGGCACTGGAAGAACACATGCATCTTGAAGTTGCTGGGAAGGGTTGTTGGAGGACTGAGGGAGTAATGTTGGAGAATAGATGGTATAAAATAGAGACCACCAACCTTCTTGCGATGTGACAGCGCCACACCTTGTTCTTCAGTCTCATCACAGGAGGTTCCAATAATTTTGAGAGCTTGTGGACATTGTGATGACAAAACTTGGTGGATGAGTTGGTTAGGTGACAAGAACAAGCCGATTTGACTTTCGTTCAGGTCCGGATGCAGATCTGGCCTATCAGTGGGATACAAAACGCAAACTGTTCAGCCTGGCAGAGGTATGCACTCTAATGAGTGTCCTTCTTGTTACCTCCTCTTTTTATTTGCCTGACAAACTCTTTGGTATTCTTTTTTCATTAAAACTCCTGCAGGTTTCACCAAACTGCACGTTTCTGTTGCTAATACATTAGTCTTACACAGCAGAAGGATACCCAAGGTGAGACAATGGGTAGGTGCTCCTATGTTGAAAGTGTCGTGTCAATCGCTCAAGCAGCTGCGGAAAAAAAACGAATTTAAGAGCGAATAAAGGTGAAAAAGTGAGTGTGAAAGAAAAAAAGTGAGGGCCTCGGCTGGAGTTCCATCCACAACATGGTCACGGATGGCTGTGGGTGCCTAATACTAGTATAAACCATTGAAACCCTCTTTCACATCTTTGTTGACTTCATCATGGCCTCAAGCAGATACAAGTCCAGATGGGACTCTCAAGCAGCAACATCCACAAAGACCAGCATACGCAAACGTTGAGCTGGAGCTCATGTTCGGGAACTTTCATAATTATTGAGAAAGTTATACGAGGGATTGAGACCTTATTATATGTGAAGGAGGACAAATGTTTTGAGAATACACAATTCTCCCAAATTGATAACAGCACTTTAACTTTGCCAGGATGTAAAATTCGAAGCTTCACTATTGTCTGGAATGTTGGATTTCTTTTGTACGTCCACATGGGATCATGATACAACTTTATTCCATTAGAATGATGGCTCTTCGGTTGGTCTCAGAACAAAGTATTTTTGCATTGGAATCACTTCAAAATGCAAAAAATTAATGGAACTTGGGCAAAAGCAAAATGAAAAGTAAATCATATGAAGATAGCAGATCTGAGTATGCTTTCCTTGTCGATATACTTGGCTATTAGTACACAGTTGTCATTTTGATAAAGCATTCCTTTTTCCAAATAACATGGTAGATCAACACAGCAATCAAGCTTTCACTTTTATCATTTATAGAATATCATGTCCTGTGAAACCGTTGCACTAAGACATCAATCCTGAAAAAGGTACATTATGGCATGGTCGGTTTCAGGCACAAAGGATCTCAATGTGCCCATAAATTCAATACCCTGATGCTTTCCAGAAATGAAAACTGGAATGAAAAACAAAAAAAAATTCCTACACTGGTATAAAGAAACGATCAAGAGGAAAGATAAGATTTTATTACAAAAGTGAACCCTTGTGGTCCTGAGAGACCTGATCCCATGTGTTTGGTGTTTGGTGAAAGAGGAAAATTATTTTACTTTCACATATGCTATTTTGAAAATACATGCAACCTTTTGCTTTATCATTCAGACTACAATCTGTGTGCAATCCATTATGTGTGATTGTCTGGATCAAGACAAAATTGACAAAAATGTAATTTTTGGCATAACCACTAAGCAGGAAACAAAGCCAAACTAGAAGGGCACTCGGTAGAGCACATACCTCCACCATGTCGTGCCTGATCGACGAGAACATATCAGGTCCAACACATTTCTGAAATATCATGCTTTACAGTACTATATCGTTTTTGGGCCCCATCTCTCAGTGGTGAAGAATCACTTAAAAAAATTAAGTAATTCTCATGTCCAGATCCGGATTAGGATCCAAACCGAAATTGAATCAATTCATCCTTGTCACATACCCAACCTGTCCACCAAGTTTCATACGAATCTGTCCACAACTTTTTGAGATATTATGCTATACATCTGTTTAGCTCGATTTCTTAAAAGGTGAAGGATCATTTTAAAAATTATGAGATCCGGATCCAGATTCGGATCTTCACCAAAATTGAATCAATTCTTCCCTGTCACACACCCAACCTGTCTACCAAGTTTCATCCGAATCCTCCTTCAACTTTTTGAGATATCGTGCTATATATCATTTTGGCCCCATCTCCCAATGGTGAATAATAAACAGTTTAAAAATTCTAGTCGTCGGATCCGGATGCAGATATTCACCAAAATCTAATCAGTTCGGCCTTGTCACACACCCAACCTGTCCACAAAATTTCATCCGGATCCTCCACAACTTTTTGAGATATCCTGCGCACAGACAAACAAACAAACAAACAAACAAATAAACCAATGTCACCCGCAGGGTGACCTGTATCTTGCCAAAAGGTGACCACGTGTGACTTATTTAAGGTCACACTGAGGTGAACAGAGCTGCTATCCACCAGGAGCGACTCCTTGAGGAATATCTGCCTACGAGAGATTCCGATGAGAATCGTTCTACAGAGTAACCATGAAATATATGCTTTTGCCTCATAACGTCACCAAATGACGTCATAATGTCTCAAGCTTGACATATCTAGAAAGCACTCATCGAGGTGTTCAATTTGATGTACTACACGATATGGTTCCTAAAACTTGGAAATTTGACCTTGGGGTCAAATATGTTTGACCTTCGGCGCTAACCATGAATCGTCACCAAAAATTAATCAGCTGAGCGCCAGACCATGAACTATATTCCCATGAAGTTTTAAGACGATCCGATCAAAATTACTCAAAAAATAAGGGTTTCGTCAACTCCCCTGATTTGCGACAAAGTGACCTTGACCTTCAAAATTTTGTGCACTGAAAGGGACCTCTATAGGCCTCTGATATGCGAAGTTACAAAAATTTACAATGATAACTGTGCTCTGCAGAGTGATCGATACGTGATTACAGACAAAAAAAAATCCAACAAAAAACCTACAAGCTGACTAACATATCTTGCAAAAACTTCGTTTTGGCAAGATAACAAACAAACAGACAACCAAATCGACAGAAAGGGTGAAAACATAACCTCCTTCACCTTCGGTGGCGGGGGTAATAAGGACTCAGTGATGTGAACTTGTCCGATAGACCACTACTATTTCCCCAACTTAATTCAAGCCTGCTGTGCTTGTGATCACTTTGTCACAACTCTGTAATGATATCCAAAAAATGAAATCGATATTTTGATCTTTCTCTGCATGGACTATAACATTATAAAATAGCCAAATTAATTGATGAAGTTCGATTCCATCCATCCGAGTTGTGGAGGGAGTTTCTGGTGGTTGCATCAACAGTGAGATGTGGATACATCACTGATGTTATAGGGCTGACAGGATGGCCGACAGGTACACACACTCGCCTCTAAGCTGTCCAGCCTGTAGACCATGTGGAGGTATTCGCTATTACCTTCAGAAAATGATTTTCATTGTGCAGATCACCAAATTTGGCATACTTGAAGAATTTTAGACGCTGAGTCCAAATCCACTTGTTTCCACGTCGAGGATGTGCCACAATTGGTCATTTTTGGCAATTAAAGATACACCGAACATTAAAGCACGATTTTGACAGAGAAATGAAGAATCAAGGTTAGACTAATGTGTACGTCAAAGAAAACTCTTGTGAGGTCTTAAAATGATACAATATGTTTATACAGAGCCCTATTCACTATTATTAAAGATGTTTATAATGAAAGGTCGTAAACCGAAGCAGTTACATATTTTTACCAACCGAAAACGTCTGGACCGACCAGACAGGCCTTCGAGTTGACCAAGGCAACTTTTTGCTTAAAAGGCAGCCACACTGGCTATTAAAGGTAGTTACATTGACTAATAAAGACAGTTACAGCGCCTATTAAAGACAGTTACATTGGCTATTACGGATTACATCAAAGACAAAGAGACTGCGCGACTCAGCCTGATGAAAAGTAGAACCGCCACAAGAGGATTACTGTCTAAGAACTCCAGTATTTCTTGCTCTGAAGCGGTTGCTGAACTCAGCTCTTGACTGCTGCTATTACAAAACTCAAGTCCACTATTACATGCTAACCAATCTGAATACTACTGTGTAGTAGATCATCACAGCAAAAGCAGTGTGACACCCGCATTCACAGTTCATCGTCGGAATCATCGTCAGTTCTGCTTTCATCATCCATAAGTTCCATTTCTGCACGGGTCTGTTCATCGTTGGCGCAGTTTTGACACCCACAGCATTCTGCGCAGGACAGTCCTTTTGACCAGCAAAACACTGGTTGGTCTCGCATTTCGTCTTCTTGCAATTACATTTCGTCGCCTCTAACAGTTCCTTCGGTGCTGGTGGTTTGTTCAACCAGTGAACAATCAGTGCTCCGTTGCGTTCCACCCATCCATGAAATGTAGGAGAAGGGGCTTCTACAAACCTCTCAGTCACGTGGTGGTGGATCGCAGACTGATAGTTCACTCTTTTGCAATGCAGCATCAGAGCCTCGCTTGTTGGCGGCAACTTCTGTTCTCCCAGCGACTTGCTGCAGAATAGCTTGTCGCGAGCCTCATCCACACTCTTCATGGTCGGCTGATTGTACATGGCGCAGACGAATTGTTCCAGGTCGTGAATGATATCCTGATTTAGCGTGAATTCTCGACCAATGCTCCCGAAACAGGTGATGAGATGGGGACCCTTCATCATCAAGTCAAATGGCCTTGTTTTGCCCTTTACATGGAATGCACTGGTGGTATCACTTCCCATGAAATTGTGCAAACCTATCAGCGCATCGCAGACAGAACTTTCCAAGGCATTACTCAGCTTCCTAATGTCAACGATGATAATGTCCTTGGGACTTCCTGTGACCAGATGGAAATTTCATGCCCGAATCGATTTCAAGTGAGCCAATGCCAACACAAACACATCGGTGTCGAAACTCTCTATGCGCACCGACTCTTCATTCTGTCCCGCGTGAGCGGCATGTAGCAGGAGCTTCGTGTCAGCTTCCTCATGGTCGCATTCAAGTTCAGGTACTGACAACACAGTCATGACACCATTCGACGCCTTGATTTTCTCACATTTGCCGGCATGACTGACGTACAACAACATGTCACCCAGTTTTGATGGACAGATGTTTCTCGTCCACGATTCGACGATGAACTCTATCAACGCCTTCTTGTTGGCTCCGCTCAGTAGATAATTGGCCCACTGTTTTGGAAGGGCTTGATCACGTCTGTAGATGGTTCATACCTGAAGATCACCCGCCCTGCCCGCTCGTCTGGCGTGCTCGAGGCACTTGATGCTGATACTTGGGTAAGTATCAAACACCATGTCCAGTCTCGAAGATTGGTTATGTCGTGCTTTGGCCACTACGATGTTCAGCACCAGCTCTTCCATTTTGCCGAAAGTGTTATGCAGTGAATCAGCCATTATCACCTGAATAACGGCCATTCCATCCACAATTGTTGCACCTTGGATAGGCCGAGCGTCCACATGGCAATCGGGCCAGTTTCAGTATATGGTTGCGGAGTTTGGCTTTGTCAGTCTTAGCAATCGAACAATCACCGGATGCCAGCGGGAAAGATATTGTTGCGAATTTGCACCCGCCGGCGTGCGAACGGCCACGTAACTCGAATCGCGGCACGTCGCCCACCGGACGGACAATTCCGTCGTGACCCTCTCGGACCAACGCCGGGAGCTAGTCACGGGTGGGCCTTTCGGCCTCACCACGATCGTGCCAATCGGCCCCCTGCGTGGGATAGGGTTGTTCGCCAAATTCGACCTACCTAAGTACCCGCGCGGAGGGTAGACCAGGCGATCGCACCTCGCCGCAGGTCGACTCCGGACACGGGTCGCTTAAGCGACCCGTTCCGTACTATCGGGATAACCGAGCGGTGTTATCGTCGGCCTCGACGGTTCCGATTAATTATCGGGCGTATAAAGCCCACTACCAACCCTTTACGTGAAGCAAGATGGAGATTCAATTAAAGAAAAGACGAAGCGAAACGGGAAAACAGTTCAACATAATATAATGCACATTTATTCCGCGGCACACGGAGAGCACACATATACAATTACAACAATTATGCACCAAAAGCAGATGTAACAAAAGAAACACAACAATGCAGATCTACAACCAACTACGCGTGCACACGGCAACACTTACACAGTTTTACTTTACAGACGGCGCCAACAACACATTTACTCAAAAGCAAAAGAAAAGGGCCACCCTCAAAGACAAGGGGGCAGACGGGGCCTGTGGGCCGCGAGACCGGGTGGATCCTACCCGTGTCTTGTGATGAGCCGCAAATGTGGCGGCACGGCGGTGCCCCGACTCCGCGCTCCTTCGCGGGTTTCGTTGCCACTGCTTGGAGTGGGGTGGGAACGGGGCCCCCCTTTTCGCACTATCTCAGCGTGGGGGGGAAAAAGGGGGGAATTGTTGATGCTCTGGGGAAAGAGGATAGCTGGCTTGCTTGGGTCCCGCGACGAGCGACTCCACTGCGAGCTCGTCGCCGACAGCCGTCTTCCTTGCCTCGGACCCGAGCTATCCGGTCCCCTCCGCAATTCTCCTCAGCCGACTGCAGCAAATCACCTCGACCGCGCTCCAGGCTTCCTCTCTCTGCAGCTCCCCGACAGACTCCGAACCCCGACAGACTGCGAGTTCCGACAGACTTCTCCTCTCCAGACCTGACTTGACTCTTCTCAAACTCGCCTTGACTCTTCTCCAACTGACTTAATTCGTCCCACGCTCGGCGCTTTATAGTCCGGCAGGAGAACCCATATGCAAATTTCTGGATCAGAACGGGGGTGGAGCCACGCTCGCCCATTGGACGGAGAAAAGGGGCGTGAGTCTCCCCTGATCCTCGAATTTGCATATCCCGATTCTACTCCGACGCGCCTGGAGGCGGGGCCAAACCGCCCCGCGCTTGCCGATTGGACGGATCAGAAGTGGGCGTGTATCATTCCTGATCCGAATTCTCCTCGGAAAGGCCGCACTTTGCACCCACAGCTCGGCGCGCGTCCCGCACGAGGCCAGGACAGCCTGACGCTCGGTGCCCACAAGCGGTGCGGGAATGGTCGCAGAAGGAGAGGCGGAGGTGGTGAAGGGTTTAAAGTGGTGGTCCATGGCCATGGTGACGTTTGGAATGGCGGTGATGCGATGTTTGTGGGAGCGAGTTGTGAAGGTAAAGGTCGTGGCTGTTGGCGTTGTTGTTGTTGTGAAGCGGCGTTGCGGTTGGTGGTTGTTGTGTGATGGCGGTTGAGACGTGGTTGGTTCAAAATAAAGATATAACAGAAAAACGACTATCTCAAAGGGTCGCAGCCCGAATAAATCACATTTATTCCCTCTAAACAACGGGTTTGGGCTAACTACACATGTACTTACAGAGATATCTCACCTACGGGACCTGAATGGTGGTTTGCGAATTTCCTCAACCGCAACAATATGTTCGCCAGTGGGTATGCGAGCAGATTGTGGAGTGTTACATTGCTTTACTCGCCAATCAACAGCAGTCATGTGAAAAGACGACGTTCATTCGCAATTTCAACCTTCGGCATCTGCTGGTGAGGAGCCGCCGACTTGCCTCGCGCCTTCAAGAAAGTTGCCAATTTGGCCTTCGAAATCGGACTGAAGAATGGGACATCACCCGAGAGAAGCCGATCACGCATGAATTGCACGACAGCATTCTCTCCCTTGACATACGCGTTCATCAAGTCCGGGGAAGTGGCTGGCGGTGCGATGACACCTGAACTAATATTGACGAGTTCAAGGTGAGCGCCAGAGAAAGGGTTCATCATTTGAAGTACTGTGTCCATCACTTGCACCACCCACTGCTTCATTCTTCTTCGAGCTCGACACATCCAAATCCTTTCTCGTTCGGGGCTCGTTGTGGATACCCACCATGGACTCACATTTCCTTGCGATTTCTGCACGTGCTGGTTGGGACAGGATCCACTTCTTCACAGCTGTGCTTTTCTGAGTGTAACCAATGATGCCTCCACTGGTCTTGCTGTCCCTATTTAAAGTCTGCTCTATGATCTGATCACACGCAACACTACTAAATCCATAACGAGTATGCCGTTGGGCAGTCCATTTGCCGTTTATGAACGCTTGATAGGTGTCTGGGTGGGAGTACTCCAGCCCGGCCATTTCCAGCCAGTAAACGGGTAAGTACCTTGCATCGTTGAGGTGATCGTACGCAAAGTACCAGGGCATTGACGCTCTCGTGATCGCAAGGTGTTTCGGCCAGTTCGAAGTACGAGTTGCCCGTATAAGCTCTAGTGCAAGCTCCACCATTTCCAAGTAGGGCCATGTAATGTCCAAACTTTGGTGTTTGTTCAGGTCATCCCTCACCATGAGTGCTCCCGAGTATAAAACATGTAAATTGAGGTCTGAGTCACCCTACTGTGGACACTGGCTTGCTTCATCCTCTGTAGTTGACTCTGTTTCTGTTGTAGAGCTACTTGTCTACAACAGCATCCTGAGCAATGGAACCAATATCAATGTCCTTCATGTACACCACTTCGCTCTCAGACATTTTTGGTGGACAATAGAAAATCATGTCTGGGTACCGTTCCTGCAGTCTTTTCTTCAGTCTTGTTGCCTGGTAGTTGGCCTTATCCTGACCTTCGCATACTCTGAGTAGGTCATTGAACATCTCACACAACTTCTTCATATGTATGGATTGCTTTCCATCAATGAGTCTTACCTGGATTACTTTATCACAGAAAATGTCAAATGTTGAGTCATAGTTCACTTTCTGAGTTTGGAGTTTACTTTCACTCTGTCTGTGGTATGTGTCATTCACATACTCATAATAACATTTATGGTGATAACAAACTGCACCACACAGTCTGTATCCTTTATAGTTCTCATTATTCTCACATCACATTAATCTCTCCTCTGCTCAGCAGTTTCCCTCAGCTTTCCTCCATCCTGTGTTTCTGCCAGGGACAACTGATCACATTGAGATTTTCCTTTGACGCGGATGAATTTGTCTTTTTTTTTCTGGCATATCACACAAATTATTGGCAGTACACCAGCTGATTTGTCAGCCCCCCTTTCTACAGACGTTCTGAGGGATTTTCTACGTATTTTGTGGTATGAGTGCCCCTCTTCTTCTCGTCCGCCCACCACCTCACTGGCTCTAGCAGAAACTGCAGTAGTGCTGGCTTCTGATTTCCTATTCCTGGCTTCAGTACGTTTTATATGATCCTTGTTACAAAACGACGCATAGCAGAACCGGTGATAGCCGGCATCCGCAGGAGGATCAGTCATTGGCAGCAGTTTCATAATTTGATCAGCCAGCAAACGGCATTTGTTGATAGTTGCACTATCTGTGGAGTCGCACCAAGCCTTCGCACACTCACATACCTTAAGCCAGCTCTTATCCATGAATTGCGTCACTCTCTCATCTTCCTCCCCGCCCAAGTGTGAAACATTGCATATTTGGTTGTTGAAAGACCAAAAATCACTCGAAATCACCAGACCATGGGCGCCGCCATCTAGATTTGTTGTTTCCTCCGCGATTACAAACATGCCACACCCGCTTCACGGCGGTAATTTTAAATGGTAATAACTGTCGGTGTGTCAACTTGTGCATATGGAAACAAGTAGGAATTTCAATGGTGTGTTCTCATGAATGTACAGGATGAATTTCGTTTAGATTGGTGATCTGCACAACGAAACTGAACGAACCGACCCACCTCCACATGACCTACTGGGTGTGATTCCTGATCCAGCTATCAACTGCTCCTGGACTCTGCATCTTTTGCACCTCAAAAAGTGGAGGAGGTTCTTTCAACCCTCAACTCTGACTTTGCGACTGGACTGGACGGCATCAGCTCATGTGTCCTAAAAACGTGCACTGCTGCTCTTTCACAAACTATCTCTCTGCCCTTTTCACCCTATCATTTGTGCTCGATAATCTTCCATCTGCTTGGAAAACTGCCAACATCACTGCACTACATAAAAATGTGCAAAAACTGATCCCCTAAACGACAGACATATTCGCTTACTTCCAATCATCAGCAACATCATGGAATCCATCATCGCAGTTGATATGAAATCCTTCCTTTTCTCCAACAACCTCATCTCAGATCACCAATTTGGTTCCAGACCAGGTCACTCCACTTTCAACATGCTGCTTCTACTCACCCCACAATGGATTGAAGCCCTCAATGTCAGATGAGTTCAGGGCCATCTTTCTGGACATATCTCATGCTTTTCATACAGTCTGGCATCCTGCCTTCTCCAAAGTGTCTGCCAATGACATCTAATGCCAACTACACACATGGCTTATTGACTTCCTCCACTCTCACAGCCAAAATGTGGCACTCATCGGAGTCCTTTCGTCTTCCCAAGGCAGTATTCTGGGCCCAGTCCAAGACCTGATCTTCATCAATGATTTATCTCAGATCAGGTCAGGTATGGGAGCATGCGCCAGAGCAATGTGTCGCTGTGTGCACACCAGGGGCCTCCATCTGGTCATCCCCCAGAACCAGACAGAGGGCTGGCCCATCCCCATCTCCTTGAGATGCTGATCAACCTGCTGCAACTACAAGGCACATGATTGGCCTGTTACCTCCTCCACCAACGTGGCTCCCTGACTGAGAGAATTTGGTGAGCAAGTTCAGCATCAGAAAAATGAGCCACATGTCCATATAGTCGCAACTGACGTTGACGGACTACACAGGTAACAAATCTCATCTGTCTCTCTCAGGAAATGCTTGTTGGACACAAAGTCTGACCAGCGATAGCCAAGGATTTTCTGAAGAGACCTGGTACCAATAGAGTTAAGTCTGTCTCAGATTCTTGGTCAGAGTCCAAGACACATCCGTAGAGTAAAACTGGAAGCACCAAGGACTGAAAGACTCAGACTTTCGTCCTCATACATAGGTACCGACAGTGCCACACCCCATGATCCAGTTAGTCCATGACTCCCCAGGCTCGTCCCAGATGTCTATCGACCTCTGGCTCACAACATGCGGAGACATCAATTTCACTGCCTTGAGAAGTGAATCTCTCTGTGACCTCAACATCCTCACCACAAACAGGAACAGACAAAGGAGCAGCATCAAAGATGTCATTGAAAGCCTGGATGTTAGTTTCCACCAAGGAAACCTGTAATCCCAGTGGCTCCAACTCATCATTCAGCGTCTGGAGGGCCCCCATTAGGATATCCAGCATCTCCGCAAAAATGACTGCATCATCTGCGAAATCAAGGTCAGAGATCCTGACACACCCAAACGATGCACCACAGTTTGACCGCTCTGACATCCTTGCCAAAATCCAAACCATACAAGCACTGAAAAGTGTCGGGGCCAGTACACACCCCTTATGAACTCCAGTAACAACTGGAAACAAGTCAGAGATGGAACCACCACACCTCATGGCACTCTCAGTACGAGAGTATATTTCAGACATCAGATTGTTCAGTTTTGGTGGCACCCCACGAAGACTGAGAATCCTCCAGCAGACATCCCGATTCACTGAATCAAACGCCTTATGGAGATCATTGGCTGTGAGCAACCCATGCTGACACTCTCATCTGCATTGGGTGAGGACCCAGAGAGCAAGGATACAGTCAATCGTTGTCCTCTTTGGTAGAAAGTCGACTGATCTGAGAGCTGGTGTTCAAGCAGATGGTGGCGAATCCTATCAATAATTATCCGAGCAAAGACCTTGCCCGGCACTGAGATCAGCATCACCCCTCAATAGTTGTTGCAGTCCTGGCAATCACCTTTCCATTTCCAGAGAGGGACAACAAGGCCCTTCTTACAGTCAGTTGGGTTGATGCCTGTGCTCCAAAAAGAGCACAGAACTACATGAAACAACATGAGTACAGCATTTCCACCAGCCTTGAGAAGTTCACCATGGATGCCACAGATTGCAGGAGCTTAACACCCTTTCAACTGGTTTGCTGCAGCCTGGGACAGCTGCTCAAAGTAACCTTCACTTCAGACCCCTGTGTCAAGAGCCCACCACCCTATGCTCGAACTACAGTACACAGAGGAACAGGCTTGGAAGAACGCAATGCAAGAATTCCTCTGTAAGCAGGATGAGAATCACTTGACCACAGGTGAAGCTCTACCCCTTCACAGATTTCTCGCACATCGGCCTCCTTGTCCACCCTCAGCAAACGTACAGTTGTACACCTCAACTCCCTGAACAGCTCAGCTCTGCCATTCAGCCTGGCCCTGTGACTCTGTTCAACAGTATCCAGCATCACTTAAGACAAAATTCTTCTTTGCCTGATGGTGGGTTCAAAGACATTCACCGGCAACATCAAGGACGGTGGTCTTGAAGGCACTCCACAACTCTTAAGGATTTCCTACAACACCCAGACTCCCCAAATCTCCACTCAGCCTGTTCGCATATTCCTCATCCACCCTCTCATCTTTGAGCTTGCCAACATCCAGCCAAGACTGGGATGGTACCATTCTCCTGGATTTTAGCTGCAACTTCAGAGTTGTTACAACAAGCCGGTGATCGGTATTGAGGAACTGAGCACTCCGGTAGACCCTGCAGTTCTGGATCATCCTCCAGTGACCATCAATGAGCACATGGTCAATCTCCTTTGCCACACCGCCATCATTGGAATACCAAGTCCAATGATGAGTCTGTGGGCACTGAAACAATGAATCATCCAGCCTAAGTCCACAACTTATTACAAAGTCAAGGAACTTAGTGCTATTCTGGTTCACAGTTCCAGATACATGGGGACCAACACACGTCTCATAACCATCCCTATCAGAAACAGTCGATGCATTGAAATCCCCCAAGACTAGAAGAGTATTTCGCTTGGGACACTGATCAACAACAAACTCGAGCGTGCAATAGAATGCCTCCGTCAGAGTGAGATCATTCGCCTCAGTCGGAGCATAAACAGAGACCAGGGAAATGACACCTAAACAGTGATGAATCCTCAGCCTCATAATGAGCTCGTTGACCGGTGTTACCTCAATTATCATGGAGAGTCAGCTTATTCGACCCAGATACAGCAACTCCTTGGGCATGGTAACCATCAGAGTGACCAGCCCAGTTTATTCCTGCAGCGTAGTCTGATATTTCAGATCAATTGTTCAAATTTGCATAAAAGCACCAAAATTGGTACACATGTAGAATAATGTATTCCAAACCATTCTAGATATGGAGCCACCCGAGATTGTGCCTTGGTCAGCTTCGGCGACCATTTTCCAAAATGGCCGCCATTCTACTTTAGCGAAATTGGCTATATGCTCTTATTTTATTATTGTATTGGTGGTAGATATTAGGAAAGTGTAAAATTCAGTAAATTGACCATGAAAAGGCATATTCAAATATTATGAGCCAGTATTTTCAGTAAAAAAGCCATTATTTGATTTGTAAATTGCTGCTCTCCTGAAACTTTTTGCTGAAAAGTACCCATTATTGCCTGGAGAACAAGAGTCAAATGATATTCATCACATTCAATGGGTTTGGAATCAACAAAAATTGCATTATAGATTACATACTTTACTCTATTTTGAAAAGGGAAATGATAATCGTGATAATGACAAACTCAGAAAATGTAGTCAAATTATTGCACACTTCACTTTGAAGCGGCTCCAGTTTACCGGCGACTACCATTCTACCAGGACACATGGTACACGCATACATCAGTCCAGTACAATAGGAGTTTCTGAGTTCAAGTGTACTGGCTCTGGATCAATAAGTCAACACTTTTACAAGCAATGCGACTTTGCATTTGCACATTTTAAGCTCGGCCGATATCTCAGTCTGTCTACTGGCATTCTCTTTCACAAGCACACAGTCCAGTACATTGCAGATTAGCCTTCTCGCATTTGCAGCGGTTTCTACAGCCTTTTTTGCAGCCACACAACACCAGCTCGAAGCAGCTCTTTGAAGCCTCAGGGAGTGTGGTCCAGAGCGGTTCGTAGGACCCATCCTCTGTTTGCCGCCAGCCCCAGCTTGTTGGTGATGGAAGCATGGGTTGAGGGACCAAGACCTGCCCCCAGACATCGCCACCCTGGAAGACTGATCTCTTTACATGCTGTTCCAAAGCATCGTCGGTAGGTGGGATGCGCTGGACGGAGTTCCTCTTAGCGAAGAGTTTCTTTCTGACCTCGTTGACGTCCGTATATGGACTGGTGCGGTCATGGAGTAGCACCACAAACCTTTCAATGCAGTGCATTGTGTCATCCTGGATGTTGACTGGCATGGTGGTCAGGGTCACAAGAGAATCTGTCAGTTCTGGAAACGAGTTCCATGTGGCCCAGGCAGATTTCTTCCCATGCCCCACGAATGCTGATACCGTGTCACATCCGGTCATGGCGTGGAAGACAGGGAGGGCACGTGCCTTCTGTGGACTGAGGGAGGCAGCTATTTCATGGGCAGGGATGTAGCAGTAGTTCTTGCCCGTCCCAAAGGCAATCCAGAGTTCATCCATGCATAGTAGTGCCTGGGCTACCATCACCGCCAAGGCGACGACGTCGATGTCTACAGTTCGAACTTGAATCCGACGGTGGTCATGTTCTGCAGCATGGGCCACATGTAGCATGATGCGAGTGTCCACCTCTTCTTGACCGCATGGAGCCAGAGAGCTTTCATATTCCTGCCTTGGAAGGCAGATGACAGCTTCACCATCAGTGACTACCAGCTCCTTTGCCTCGTCATGGAAGGACTGCACCAGCACATGGGACGGGAAGATGAAGAGCTCCACCTTGAAACTGTTCTTGTCCAATCTGCTTGGCAGTGCGAAATGTTTCAATCACTGCAGGATCGGCAATCTCCTTGATGTCTCGGACCAGCAAATCTGGACTATCCTCCTCGAAGGGATTCCCCAGCTCTTCAATGACAGACACAAGTGATTGTACATCTTTGGCAAATGCTTCCTGTGCACGCGGTGTTTCTTCATGGTGACATGTCTCCTCATTGGCATTTGGATGCATGTTCGCCTCCTCAAACTCCATGATCACTTTGGCCACCTCGGGTACGGTGACCATCCAGCGCCTCAAAGCACTGGGATTGTCCGTCAGGCCAACGGCACCTCAAAAATGGATTTTCCCATAAAAATGACCATTTTTCCCCGATACAATGGTTGGAAATATAACAAATCAACACAAATGACATTTGTTTTGTTCTCCTTTGTAAATGCACATCACATGGAGTATTTATCACCTCTGAGAAACCTACAAAGAGAATAACAATGACAGATATCCCATGTTGTTAAAGTAGAATGGTGGCCATTTTGGAAAATGGCCGCCAAAGCTGACCAAGGCAAAATCTCGAGTGGCTCCATATCCAGAAATGTTCAGAATACATTAGTCAACATATGTACCAATTTTGGTGCTTTTATGAAAAATCGAACAATTGGTTTGCTATGCTGCAGTACGAGTTGTAGGTGTAACCACCCACCATGATCTCACCAATAAGTTTGAACAACATCAGTAAATGCATCTCTGAGAAATGGTTGAGGACATGTTCAACAAGGGTTTTTTTACAACTAAAATTGCCGCCAATATACCAGTTGGCCATCTTTGATCAGATCGCAAAATAAAGTTAGGTGCAAGCGTATGCCATTGTGTACTGTGCTTTTGCCAAGTTTGAACAAAATCAGACCATTCATGTCGGATAAATGGTTGTGGACATGCTTAAGTAACAAAATGGCGGCCAGTCGGTCATCTTTGATCTAATCTTGACACAAAATGGCGTACTTAATAAGCCATCATTCTTTGTGTGTGTGCCAAGTTTGAATAACATCGGTAAATGCTTGTTGTCCGAGAAATGGTTTAGGACATGTTAAACATCGGGTTTTTTAAAACTAAAATAGCCACCAGTCGGCCATCTTGGATCTGATCTCGGAAAAAAATGACATGCTTTGGTTAGTCATCATTCTTTATATGTGTGCCAAGTTTGGACAACATCAGTAAATGCATGTCTCAAATATAGTTGACGCGTTTGACACCAGGTTTTTGTTTTTAACAACTAAAATGGCCTCCAATCGGCCACTTTGGATCTGGTCTTGAAAAAAAATCACGTGCATATGTAAGCCATCATTCATTATTATCTGTGTGACAAGTTTGAACGACATCGGTAAATGCATGTCTGAGAAATGGTTGAGGACGTGTTCGACACAGGGTTTTTGGGGTTTTTTTAGAACTAAAATGGCTACCAGTTGACCATATTGGATGTTATGTCGAAAACAAATGACTTGCATACATCATGTGTTGTCTTTGTGCAAAGTACAAATAAAATTGGTTGAGGCATGTTCAAGATATGATTGTGGATGAACGCACGCATGTAAACGAAAATAGAGACAAAATCCCGAAGCCCCCGTTTTGGATTAAGTCCAATGGGGGCTAAAAATGCCATCCCTGTGTTTTACAGGCAGGGTCATTCATCAATGTATGTGCCATCCCTCGGATGGATGTTAAACGGGCGTCCCGTCTGCCAGCATTCATTAAAGATCCCACGGTGTCCTTCACGGAGAGTAGGCGAGCTATCGCCAGCACCCTGGCCAAATTCCTGCCCTATCCAGCAGAGGACACTGCCTCAGCAGCACAGCCACAACCCCAGCCAATGATGCTTCTCCACAGCCTCGTACTGCATATGGACGAAGAAGGCTGACGCAATGTCTGCTGTAAAGCAAGATAGGAATTCAAATTTCTTTCAGGGTACCATCACACAGTGGCTTTCCACATTTTTCAAAAGGAACTGTGGGATCTTTAACTGAGATCTGATTTAACCAATGTTTGCATTGTTAAGAGTACAGTGGGTGACTTCGTGGTAAAACATTGACTTTTTTTCATGAGGAGGCAGGTTAAAATGCAAATGAAGGCAGTCGGATTAAAGATTTGAATTTTGAGCTTCTGCAAACAAGATAGCCACGGAAGACTTATCGCATCCCTACTGTATTGCTGAAAAACCAATTAGCCCACTTGTGCCTAACAGAAAGGGAGTGATCTATCTCTCAAGGATGGTCGACTGTGCATGTGGTGCCAGTCATCTCTTTGTCGTCAAGTGTGTACGTACTACCCTCTGGACAACTTTGGTTGACAACTGAAATGTTACCCATGAAAAGGAAGTGATACCGAAAATCGCTTTAACCAATTAATCAAAACAAAAGTTTACTGCAGGTATTCGTTGCATCTAATCTCGAAAAAAAGAAATCTGAAAGCCCACTCTGTGGGAGTTCCTCCTGTGCAGCTGCCCTCCTCAGGGCTCACGGGATGATGGGATTGAGGCAAAGCCTTCGGGACCCCCACTCTTTGATGACAGGAGGAAAACCACGGAGTAGCATTCCCGGGTCAGATTGCGGGAGAGTCTGGCGGGGTGGTGCTGAGGTGTCGTCCACCAGACTGTGGTCTCCTTGGGTTAACCTGAGACTGTCCCTTCAGTTGGTTGCCTGGAATGTCCTATCCTGAAGAGAAGATGATCACCTGTGTCTGTTATCATTTGAACATCGGTATTGCAGCACTCTGATGTTCACAGACCGGATAGTGGCGAGATCATGGCGGGTGGTTACACCGACTATTGGTCTGGTCACCCTGATGGTTACCATTCCCAAGTAGTTGCTGGAGCCATGTCCAATCAGCTGACTCCAATGATAATTGAGGTAACACCGGTCAACAAGTGTATTATGAGACAAAGGATTCGTCACTCCTTCGGTGTCATTTCCCTGGTCGCTATTTATCAGTGGTTGATCAGTGCCCCAGACGAGATACACTTCTAGTCTTGGGGAATTTATATGCATCGACTGGAACCGATAGGGATGGTTACGAGACATGTGTTGGTCCCCATGGGCCTGGAACTGTGAACCAGAATAGCACAAGGTTCCTTTGACTTTGCAATAAGTTGTGGACTTAGGGTGAATGATTCATCGTTTCAGTGCCCACAGACTCATCATTGGACTTGGAATTCCAATGCTGGTGGTGTGGCAAATGAGATTGACCATATGCTCATTGATGGTAGATGGAGGTAATCCCAGATGGACCATGTATACTGGATCTCATTTTGACAAATTTCCCTGAAAATATCTGCTGTTCTTCCTCCACTCCAATCGGTTCTTCTGACCATGTGCTTGTCAAAGCGGACATCTCTCTGGGTGTTATCAGAGAACCACCTCAGTGCCGTCGAATCTGGCATTTCACTTAGGCAGACTGGCAGGGTCTCCAAGCAGTCATCAATCTTCGAGACTGGTCTCCCATCTCTACTTCCTCCGACATCAACTCATCCTGGGAATTCCTTCAAAGTAACTTGTTCTCTCTCTCAAGCACAGATTTATCTCCATCTTGTCTTCAGTTGTCCTACCCTTCCTCCCGCCCATGGTACACTGAAGGTTGTGGCAAGGCAGTTGTCGTGAAACAATTCGCCTTCGCCTTATGCAAGGCTAATCCAACCGAAGGCAATCTCAGTTCCTTCCACAAAGCTTGGAACAAGTGTGTATCTACCCTCAGGAGAGCCAGAAAACAACATCTTTCTCATCTTAAGTCTGAACTCAAAAACCTCTATCCTTCCTCCAAATGCTGATGGCGTCTAATCAAATCTGTTTCTGGTGGATGTTCCCCCTCCATCACCTCCCTTACCTCAAATGGCCGCACTGCTGATACCGCACGTGAAAAGGCCTGGAACCTACACTTGGTGTTTGCATTGAAATATTGTGTCCCAAACCCATCATTTTCTCTACCCACCTTACCCAGTAGCACCCAACTGTCTCTGGACTCTGTGTCCTTTTCTTCTGACAAAGTGGCGAGATTGCTGTCAAACCCCGACTCAGATTCTGCAACTGGTCCAGACGGCATCAGCCCAACTGGCCAAAAAATCTGTTCCTCTGCTCTTGCTCACCCTCTCTCTGTTCTCTTCACCCTCTAATTTGTTCAAGGTCATGTGCCCTCTGCTTGGAAATCTGCAAACATCACTGCCCTGCATAAAAAGGTGAAAAAACAGATCCCTGCAACTACAGACCAATCAGTCTTCTCCCAATCATCAGCAAGGTTATGGAATCCATCATCGCTTCAGACATGAAATCCTTCCTCTTCACCAATGGCTTAATTTCCGATCATCAATTTGGTTTCGGACCAGGGCACTCTACCCTGGATATGCTGCTTCTGCTCTCCCAACAATGGATGGAGGTCCTCAATGCCAGACATGAAATCAGAGCCACATCCCCAGACATATCGCGTGCTTTTGACATGGTCTGGCACCCTGCCCTGCTCACCAAACTCTTTTCCTGTGGTATCAAAGGCCATCTCCCCTCATGGCTTGTAGGCTTCCTCTCCTGTCGCAGTCAACGTGTGGCCCTAAATAGAGTTCTCTCATCCCCTCTTCCTGTCCTGGCTGAAGTTCCTCAAGACACTGTTCTGGGCCCTGTTCTTTTTCTGGTTTTCATAAACTAGTACGTGCCCGTAAAAAAATAATAATAATAAATAAATAAACCACACAGGCCGTTTCTTCGCTCTCACGTGCCCGAACGTGCGTGACCCGGAAGTTCGATATTATTCGCAGTTACGATTATTCGCAATTTATTTTTAATACCCAATTATTCAATTAGCGCCAACGTATTTTACCTTTTCGCAATGTCGTGGCAAGGAAAAACAAAAAGAGAAGAGAAGAGAGAGAAAAAGTTTACTTCCTGGTTCGGAGCATACCAGCACTCTGATGTTCCCGAAATTTATACACCGTCTAATATGAAAACGATCATAACTTGGGCCATTGTGTTTATCTATAAATGCGCATAAGAAATCGAGAAATTATTTGAATACACGAAGTCATCACTCTCCAGAAGCCCGTACGTTGTAACCCGTAATGGGGAACGCGGCTGTGCTTCCCTTCCCCATCAGCCACGCCCACGCAACAACGTGTCTTCCCATTGGTTTGGTAAATAAATGGCCATAACTTGGGAAGCACTTGTCCGATTAATATCAAACCTTGAAAAGGCACATCCTCAGATCCCCAGCAATATACCTGGCAAGTTTCAATTAGATCGGACCAGAGGTTGTCGAGAAACAGCGGTCACACACACACACACACACACACACACACACACACACACACACACACACACACACACACACACACACACACACACACACACACACACACACACACACACACACACACACACACACACACACACACACACACACACACACTGCTGGAATTATAGATAGATGATCTCTCAGACTCTGGAAAAATCTCTTTGCTGATGACGCCACCCTCAGCCATCCGCCAGACCAGCAAGCAGCAGCTTCTTCGCTCTCTGCAGATCTGGGTAAAATCACAAACTGGTCCAACACGTGAAACATGTCTTTCAATTCAGACAAATCTCACACTCTCACTATGTCTCTCCAAAAGGACCAATCGACTTTCTCAACAATCCCCTTGAAGAAGTCCTTTTATTCAAGCTTCTGGGTCTCACTGTGGTGTAGCCATGCCCACGGGGAGGGGCATGATGATGATGCATGATGGGCGTGATGGTGGAGGAGTGGCCGTGGGGTTCGGCAAGGGATATGAGGTGTGCACGCCGCCTGAGGCGTCGTAGTAATGCTGGAGTCGGCCGGCTCGTGAGTGGACCGAGTACGGAATAAAGGGGAGCCGCGGGCACAGTACGCCCTGGCTCGCACTCGTGCAACACAGCCCGGCTCGACTGTTCCTCCGCTTCGTGTCTGCCTGCTAAGCATCTCCCATTCCAGTACAGTACAGTTGGCGACGAGGATCTTCGAATCGACGTGTGTAAGGGCGGCAAATGACCCGTGCGGTTCCAGTCTACGGAGCCAAAGGTCTCGCCGGCGCGAACATGGCAAAGGGTCGGTGCATGGCAAACGTACGCGTGCCCGCCTTCGTCGGAATCTACTTCGGCCACGTCGAGTGGGCAACGTTCGTTCATTTGGTTCATTTTCTTGTTCGTTTTGTCGAGGATACGCGTTTCGGCTCGAACGCGGCGTTGGACGTCGCGCAAGCTCTGGAGAATGTCCGAGGTCTCGATGGTCGGGACACAGCAGATGGTCTAGGGGTCATCGCAATGGGCCAGGCACGCACGGCCATGCGCACGGTCTGCGGCGCGGGTCGTGAGCGAGCGTGGCAATGCAATCACTCGGACGGCGGTCTGGGCTCTCGAGGTCGTCTACGGTATGTGGGCCGAGGGTCATCGCCCATTGTTGCGTTCATAGATGGCGGTGTGCGAGGCGATCCTTCCGTCCCGCGTCGAAACCTGCTTGCAATTGATCCGGAAATGACAAGTTCAGTGGCAGGGGGGGGGGGAAGTGAGCGAGGCACGGATCGGGTGTCGAATTGAGTCCACTCGTGCTGGCCGCGCATCGCATTCGGCTGTGCCGTGCAGATTCACGGCAGAGGAGCGTCCGGCACGGTTGAGAGATCATTTTATTTCTGGTCTGCGAGCAGCCATTGACATTGTCTGCAAGCAGCCATTGACCGACATCACATTCGACTCGGCGATCGCGACTGTTTCATCTGTCGAGCAGACACCAGTGACCGCGCAAGTCCGCGCGATGGCTCAAGTGCCGCAGGGTGCTCGCACGCCTAGCGGTGCGGGACGAGAGCGCGCACCGCAGCACGGTCGCACCGGGAGCGAAGGGGCACCGCAGCACGATCGCACCGGGAGCGAAGGGGCACCGCAGCAGGACCCCAGTGACCTGGAGATCAGCCTGCAGCCGGGGCATGATGATGCCGGCGAGCCGGAGCAGGAGCCGGGCTCGGCGAGCCGGACCCTTTTGGGTCGGAACGGGTTCCGGTTCGTGCCTCCAGATGTGCCAGTGCTCTCAGCGAGGCCTTCATCGAGTACCGAGGGCGAGGCTCTGGCGGGCGGCGAGAGCCGTATCAGCTCTCGCGATGAGTTCCCGCGCTTCGCTCGCGATGAGTTCCCGCGCTGTGGCAAGGTTCGTGAGGCAATGCGCGTCGGTGTGTTGCAGGCAGCTTCGACAGGTGACGATGGGCCTGTGGCGTTGGAGGGAGTCGCGAGTCACAACATCGAGTCGACAACCAAGAAGCGGACTCGTGATGTGGGTTGTGGGTTGTTGTTCATGGCATATGTGTTTTTCCTTGCTCTATTGATGCAGTTTAACGTTGTTGAAAGAAATGCCAGCAGTTCTCGTGTAAAAGTGGATGTGGCGGAGATCAGTCAATGGGAGTTGGATTATGATCAATGTGATGTGGGGGCGAATAAAGAAGGTTTGTTGGCCTCCAGTTGCTCCAGGCCGCAGGTAATTGCTTTGTCTTGTACTGGGATTTTATCAAGAAAGCGCGCTGTACGGAAAAATGAATTCGCAATGGTTCGAATGTTATTCCTATTGATTTATAACTAGCTTATGGTTGAAGTGGGGTTTAAATGGAATTACTACCGTCTAACTGCCGTGTGGGTCTCGGAGATCGACTCGGAGCCGGGACTCGTGCGCTGGTTGGCGTTACCCCCACCTCTGCTTTCAGCGAGGTCAGACGTGCCTGGCGCCTGGGGCGTGGCTCTCTGGGTGCACTCAAGGCCGTTTTGACCATGCGGTGGAATCTTAACTGATTATGGTGCGTGAAGGTTGGGGAGTGTTTGTTGCTTCCAGCCAAAGGTGCTGTTCAGCGCCCCCACCAAGGTCGGTTGGGTCTGGCGGTGGCGCCGCGGGTTCCAGACAGCGGGGGTCCGGCCTCGAAAGGTTTATCTGTTTCAGGTCTGCCTGGGGGCGGGTTTGCTGAGTCGTGCTGCTGTGCTTCTCCAGTAGCTCGCTTTCACGCATTATATGATGTGATGTGCTGTTATACTTCGCTGTTTTCATTTTATTTGCATGATTATTATACCGAGGTTCTTCGTGTTGTCTATGCTTCTTATAATACTGATCATTTAATAATCATACTTTTAGGAGGGAGGAGTGTGGTGTAGCCATGCCCACGGGGAGGGGCATGATGATGATGCATGATGGGCGTGATGGTGGAGGAGTGGCCGTGGGGTTCGGCAAGGGATATGAGGTGTGCACGCCGCCTGAGGCGTCGTAGTAATGCTGGAGTCGGCCGGCTCGTGAGTGGACCGAGTACGGAATAAAGGGGAGCCGCGGGCACAGTACGCCCTGGCTCGCACTCGTGCAACACAGCCCGGCTCGACTGTTCCTCCGCTTCGTGTCTGCCTGCTAAGCATCTCCCATTCCAGTACAGTACAGTTCTTCGCTCTCTGCAGATCTGGGTAAAATCACAAACTGGTCCAACACGTGAAACATGTCTTTCAATTCAGACAAATCTCACACTCTCACTATGTCTCTCCAAAAGGACCAATCGACTTTCTCAACAATCCCCTTGAAGAAGTCCTTTTATTCAAGCTTCTGGGTCTCACTATCTGCCATGATCTTTCCTGGGAAAGTTACATTTCCAACTTGGCCTCCAAATCCAGTCGTATCCTAAGTCATGCAAAGTCCTTCCTCGGCCCACCTGAGCTCCTGACCACATACAAAGCTTTCATCCGCAGCCTGATGGAGTACTGCTCTCCCCTCTGGGCTGGTGCTCCTGCCTCTCCAGTTTCTCGGCTTCACGCTGTGGAAACCAAGACTTTTAGGATCATTGGTATCTCCCGCGATGAGGCTGAGTCTTTGGGCCTCTCACCGTCTCACCGCAGGCAGGTCGGTGGTCTTTCTGTCTCTTACAATCTCCTGCACAGTCTCGCCCCCCCCCCCTCTTGCTCTGTCTGCGATTTGTCCCCACCATATTTGCGCAGGGCGCTCAAGGTCCGCCAACAACCCCCTTCTGGTAAAATGACCAAAATCACGAATCACTGCTCACCTTCACTCTTTCATTTCTCTTTTTTTCCACCTTTGGAATAAACTCCCACACTCTCTTCAATGTCATTCTTCCTTCCAGGCCTTCAAAACAGCTGTTCACCACCACCTCTTATCTTCCTCGATCCAAAACCTCGATGTTTTCTACCCCTGTTCATCCACCCCAAACCCACCTCCTTCAAATTCCCTGCTTTCCTTCCTGAAAGTCCCTGTAATGTCCATCTCGTATCCCATGTGTTCCCCACCCCATCCCTCTCCCTTCCACAGATCTAATGTCTCTGTTCCCAACTGTTTTGTTCTTCCCACTCCCGCCCATCTTGTCTCATGCCCCCCTTGCTGTGCATTGTGTACTAGCTTTCATACGAGCCTTGAAAATGTATACAAAAAAAAAAATCCAGAACTGCTCGGTCTACCAGAATGCTCTGTTCCTCAATACCGACCACGGCCTTGTGGAAGCAACTCTGAAATTACAGCTTAAATCCGGGAGAATGGTACCATCCCAGCCTCGGCTGGATATTGGCGAGCTCAAGAATGAGAGCGCAGCTGATGAGTTTCAAACAGGCTGAGTGGGTGATTTGCAAGGGGGGTGGGGGGGGGTCTGTGTTTTGGTGATCCTGAAGAGTTGTGGAGTGCCTTCAAGACCACAATCTTTGATTTTGCTGGTGGATTTCTTGGAACACACCGAAGAGCGAAGAAGAATTTTGTCTCTCAAGGAAAACTGGATATCATTGACCAGAGTCGCAGGGCAAGGCTTAATGGCAGAGCTGAGATGCTCAGGGAGTTGAGGCGTAAAACTGTTTGTGTGCTGAGGGTGGACATGGAGGCCGATGTGCGAGGAATCTGTGAGGGGGTAGAGCATCACCTGTGGTCACGTTATTCTCGTCCTGCTTACAGGGGAATGTGCGCATTGTGTTCCTTCTACCCAGTCCCTCGGTGTACTGCAGTTACAGCAGAGGGTGATGGGCTCTTGACAGAGGAGTCCAAAGTGAAGGCCCGCTGGGCTGGTTACTTTGAGCGGCTGTACCAGGCTGATCCACCAGCTGTTGAGTTAGATGTCAGGGGTGTTACCATCGCTTTTGCTGACCCTCCAATCAACTGAGATCCACCTTCATTTGTGGAAACACCGGTTGTGGTGAACTGATTGAAATGGGTAAAGCTCTTGGGATCTGTGGCATCCATGCTGAACTTCTCAAGGCTGGTGGAAATGCTGTACTCATGTCGTTGCATGCAGTTCTGTGCTCTGCCTGGAACACAGGCATCATCCCAACTGACTGGAAGAGGGCCCTTGTTGTCCCTCTCTGGAAAGGGAAGGGTAAGCGCCAGGACTGCAACAACTACCGAGGGGTGACGCTGCTCTCAGTGCCAGGCAAAGTCTTTGCTCGGGTAATTCTTGATCGGGTTCGCCATGATCTGTTTGAGCACCAGCGCCCAGAGCAGTCAGACTTTACACCAAAGAGGTCAACGATTGACCGTATTCTTGCTCTCCGTGTCCTTCCCGAACGCAGACGAGAGTTTCGGCAGGGGCTGTTTGCAGCCTATGTTGATCTCCGCAAAGCGTTTGATTCAGTGAATCAGGATGCCCTCTGGAGAATTCTTGGTCTTCCTGGGGTGCCACCAAAACTGATCGATCTGATGTCTGAACTCTACTCTGGGACTGAGAGTGCTGTGAAATGTGGTGGTACCATCTCTGACTTATTTCCAGTTGTTACTGGAGTTTATCAGGGGTGTGCACTGGTCCCAACACGTTTCAGTGCTTGTATGGACTGGATTTTGGGGAGGATGTCCGAGAGATTAAGCTGCGGTGCATCATTTGGGAATGTCAAGAACTCTGCCCTTGATTTCGCAGATGATGCAGTCATCTTTGCGGAGACTCTGGATATTATTTTGGGGGCCCTCGAGGTGCTGATTGAGGAGTCGGAGCCGCTGGGATTACGGGTTTCTTGGGTTAAAACTAAGATCCAGGCTTTCAATGACATCTTGGATGCTGCTATCTTGTCTGCACCTGTTTGTGGTGAGGATGTTGAGGTCACAGAGAGATTCACTTCTCAAGGCAGTGAAATTCATGTCTCCGCATGTTGTGAGCCAGAGGTCGTTAGCCATCTGGGACGGGCCTGGGGAGTCATGGACAAACTGCATCATGGGGTGTGGCACTGTTGGTATCCTGCTCATCTGATGACCCTGCACATCATATTCTCTCAGTGAGGGAGCCTCCTGAGTGGAGGAGGACAATGGGCCAACGATGTTCCTCGTGGTTGCAGGTTGATCGGTATCTCAAGGAGATGGGGGTGGGCCAGGCATATGCCTGGGGGATGGCCAGACGGACGCCCCAGGAGTACCGGTGGAAAGTGGACGCAGCGACGCACTTCTCCGGCGCACGCTCCCATCCCTGACCTGACCTTGTACTTTTTCATGTCATCGTCATGTCTTTACCTTCACCACCTAAGGTGAAGGAGGTTATATTTTCCCCCCTCTCTGTCTGTTGTTTGCTTGTTTGTACATTTGTCTGTCTGTGTGCAGGATATCTCAAAAAGTTGTGGACGGATCCTGATGAAATTTGGTGGACAGGTTTGGTGTGCGAGAAGGACGAACTGTTTATATTTTGGTGAAGATCCGGATCCAGATCCGACTGCTAGAATTTTTTGTGATTCTTCACCATTGAGAGATCGGGCCAAAAATGATATATAGCATGATATCTCAAAAGGCTATGGATGGATTCTGACGAAATTTGGTGGACACGGGTGTGTGACAAGGAAGAATTGTTTCTATTTTAGTGAAGATCCAAATCCGGATCTGGGTCTGCTAATTTTTCAAGCAATTCTTCACCTTTGAGAGATAGGGCTAAACCAATATATAGCACAATATCTCAAAAAGTTGTGGACGGATCCGGATGAAATTGGTGGGCAGGTTGCGTGTGTGACAAGGACAAACTGATTAGATTTTGGTAAAGACCCGGATCCGACTACTGGAATTGTTTTCGTCATTCTTCACCATTGAGAGATCGGGCAAAAAATGATATACATCACGATATGTCAAAAGCTTGTGGACGTTTTCAGACGAAACTTGGTTGACACGTTGGGTTTGTGACAAGAATTGATTCACTCCTGGTGACGATCCGAATCTGGATCTGGATCTGATAATTTTTGAAAGTGATTCTTCACCATTGAGACATTGGGCCAAAAAACGATGAGATCGCATGATATTTCAAAAATTTATTGGGTCCGATATGTTCTCGTGGATCACGCATTAAGTGGTGGAGGTATGCGCTCTCCCGAGTGCCCTTCTAGTTCAAAAATGCATTGGGCCCATTGTGTCATCGTGGATCAGGCATTACATGGCGGAGCTACAAGCTCTCCCAAGTGCCCTTTTCCTTTATTATGGCATTGTCAAATGATCTGTGAATTGGATTTGTCTACTGACTCAAGAGATCTTCGAAAAGATCTTCTGGAATAATTTCTCCACACTCCTTTTTTTTCTCCAGCATCTATGGCTCATGGAAGAGGTATAACACACACACACACACACACACACACACACACACACACACACACACACACACACACACACACACACACACACACGCACACACACACACACACACACACACACAACTTGATTTCAGATAAACACAAAGTCTGAGCTTGGGGGGAATTGATGTAACTTCCCGAGTTTACCAGTGACATCACCTATATGACGTCGCTTTTCTCTGTGCATTCAGTATGGCAATTAAAGAGGAATTTCCTCCTCTGGATGGACCCAGCCTATGGGGTTTGTCCCTTCTCTATCTTTTAAAAGCTGAGCGTCAAGCAAGGAAGCAGCATCTTTTGAAGTCTTTGGTTTCACTACATCAGGGTCGGAATCAAACCGCTAATCTCTCAGACTTGGAGCAGATGCTCTTACAAGTATGCCACTGCATCTGATCCCAAACTAATATTTTGGTAAACTCATCTAACTTCAGATAATGACAAAATTATCTCCCGAAGGTCAATTCACCGAAAAATCCTCAATTAATAATTCGGGAAAATATTTAAACACACGTTTAGTACTTCATATGCACACACTGAGATACATTTGGTGTTAATAACATACAGTCAGATAGGAAGGCTCTCCTTCGGCCCAGTTCGAGTAGACAAGAGGGTCGTTATCGGTCCACACAAAATCCCTGTCTTTGTTCGCGTCACTCAGTCCAATCCAAAGCTTCGCGAGGAAATTTGGACCGATGAGGCTCAACAAAAAAGCTGTGGGACAGAGAGAATAAGAATGAGCGTAGATCGATTTAACATCTCAACGAAATAAGTCTGCATTTTGTATAATCGGATAATACCATATTCAAGTGATGCAATGGACTTCATGCCAATATTTAAATAAGCCATCAATTGAAATGAGATACAGTCCACCTCCTGACAATATATCACTTTCACGATAATTTAACAGTCGTGAAGACAAAAGAAGTTCCAAGAGTGTAACTTCATCTAAATTATGACAGTTTAATTCCTTGGGTGAGATTGCAGCAACGAATTGCAAGAAGCATAAATACAGTTGAAAGGCATCATGTGTCACAGTAGCTGCAGCTTTGATGGGATTTTCCAAATCTTTACAAAATAGGGGAAACTGCAGAAACTCATTAAAACCTCATTAAACCCCGAGCGGGGGAAACTGTGTACGGAGTAAAAAAAAAGTAGAGACGGGAAGAACGGCGTTCATGCTGACATACCCTGTTCAATGGCATTGCTGATTGTAGTCAGCTGCCCTCCCTTGCTGTGGCAGACCAGATTGGCTGAAGTCCAAGGCACCAATTCCGATTCATTGTGGCCATATATCTTGAAACACTAACAAAGGAAATACGATGCAAACGACACTCGTTTAGGCATTTATACGAGTATTCTTAACAGTATGAAGTGATCGTATCTGCGAAAGACACTGGATTTTAAAGTAGTGTGTACACACCAAAAATGTCTCAAGATAATTTATAAACAAAGAAAATGTTTGACAGGAAGGTTTAAAAAAAAAAAAAAAACCTTCCTATCAGACATGGTTTTAAAAATTAAAAAAAAAAAAAATCGTTTTCATAATAAAAATATGCACAATGAGTAATTTATTCTGTTGCTGAATGTGTTGAGCAATTCACTTGTGAAATGGGATTTTGACACTTATCTCACAATGAGACGACATTTCATGCCAAGTGTGCGTGCGTGCATTTCACGTGGAAAGCCATATGAAGAATGGAGCCCTGCTGATGTTCTCGGCAGTCAGAAAACTTATCAGCTTACAGGTTAATAAGGTACTTACTTTAGGTAAGCAACCTAATAAGGATCTTTGGAGGGCAAACAGACCAGTGTGACCACTCCTCGTTTTCATAAATGCCAAGGTGAGCCAATGAAAAAAGCCAAGAATTCACAAGGTTTCACAAAAGCGATGATAATGGAAAACCTATACGCCAAGAAAACCTACAGAAAACCAAGACGCCAAGGTGAACAACGAATAGCCAAGATCTTGTGAAAAAAGCCAAGGAGTGGTCACACTGACCGGGACAAGAAGAGGGATCTGTGGGAGGACAATGCCTGGGTGCTCCACCATGACAACGCCCCTGCTCACAGTGCCCTGAGCATCCAACAATTTCTGGCGGAGAGGAACGTGCCAACTCTGGAGCAACCCCCGTATTCGCCAGACTTGGCCCCTTGTGAGTTTTTCCTATTCCCCAAGCTCAAGGGGGTGATCAAGGGGACCCAATTTCCTGATGTGGAGGCCATCAACAGGGCCGTGACGAAGGAGCTCCGGAGGATTCCAGAAGAAGCCTTCCGGGGGGGTGCATCAAAGCGTGGAAGAAGAGGATGGACAAGTGTGTGAGACTGGAGGTAAACTAGCTTGAAGGGGACAAGCTGTGATTTCAATATATTTTTTGGAATAAAATTTCTGTGGTCAGTCCCGTTACTTTTTAGACGAACCTCGTATATGTATGTATTTATGTACACATGTATATATATATATATATATATATATATATATATATATATAATGCCAGGTGTTCGCTTAATGATTATGGTGACAGGCTTGGGATTTCTCGGGTCCCAAGTTCAAATCCTGCCTACCATTGAATTAATACCAGGTGGGGTTGACTCTGCCTGTCATCCTTCAGAGGTCGGCAAAATGAGTGCCAGCTTGCTGGTATCCTGTGTCAGAGTGGCGACCCCTCCAGGATTGTGCCCAATAGCCAAGGAGACTGCTTCGGCAGCACCAACGCTCTGCACAGAGTATGGTACCAGTGGATGGATGGATATATGCCAGTGCAAAGGAGTTAAAGGAGCATTAAATCTTCAGTATGTCATCATTATCATTTATTACCTGCTCAATTTCTGGTTACATTTGACATAACCAGGTATTATATGTGTATTTGAACAGTTTTATGAACACCTTTCTGCTCCATACACTTTCATGGCAGCAATATGTTGATGCTGACCTTCCCTTCCTCAATTTCTTTGATGGTGGATGGATAAGGTATTCTGGCAAGCTGGGCATGCAATTCCTAAGTAAGTAAGCAGGTGTAGTTTGCAAGCATATGTGGGGGTGTGTGGTGGTAAGCTTTTGATTTTCTGCAGAATAGCGAGTTGGTGTGGCAGAGTGGGATTTTGAGGTGTATGAGGATGGAGTATTGTTTGCATGTCTTACCCATCTTTCATTCCTTATACCATCCAATTATTCAACCTTTTATGAGAGGTGTACATTTTAGCAACTTATAAGTGGTGTCTGAAAGCTTGCCTTGAGTCGGAAGGAGAACCACCCTGGAAAGCAACGGCCACGTGGTCGAGTGGTGGGAGGTTCAAGTGTTTGATGTTCTGAAATCATCCTGTGCCTCTTGCACAGGAATGATAAGTTTATTCCACAGTTTCTATCATTCCATTTGACTGTTAAAGGGTGGGAAATGCAAAGAGAAAGTACAAGACAATTATTTACTTTGTTCACTGCAATAATGTCTACTCTGCATTTATTCCACAACAATCAACCACAACTAAAAACTGCCACTGATGGAGAGCACAGAATCTCAAAAACATTTGTCACTGTCCTTTTGTATTTGGGACACACATCAGGCTATTTCTCGCCAATGCATTTAGGTTGTAAATGTTTAAGATGGTACAGTAATTAATTTTATGTATGATTACACAGTAAGTACGTAATGGACATACGACAACAAAATGCTTTTAAATCAATCAGTGACCCACAAAGACAAGATGTGGCTTCCTCAGTAGAAATTACTTGGAAATTAATTCAATTCCTTTGTAATATCTGTGTCTGTTATGGAGTGAAAGTGAAACTTCACTCCATATGGAGTAAAATACGGAGTGAAAACTTCAACGACTAGAAGGGCACTCGGAAGAGCGCATAGCCGTATACCTCCGCCACGCAATGCCTGATCCAGTAGAACATATCGGGCACAATAAATTTTTGAAATATCGTGCAATGTATTATTTTTGGGCTCATCTCTCAATGGTGAAGAATCACTTTGAAAATTAAAAAATTCTCGTGTCCGGATCTGGATTCGGATCTTCACCAAAATGAAACCAATTTGTCCTCATCACACACCCAACCTGTCCACCAAGTTTTGTCCGAATCTGTCAACAACTTTTTGACATATCGTGATATATGTCGTTTTTGGCCCTGTCTCTCAATGGTGAAAAAAAATCACTTTAAAATGATTGGATCCGGATTCGGATTAGGATCATCACATACCCGACGTGTCCACCAAGTTTTATCTGAATCTGTTCACAACCTTTCGAGATATCGTGCCATGTATCGTTTTTGGCCCTATCTCTCAATAATGAAGATCAATGGAAAATTCTGGTCACCGGATCCGAATCCGGATCCGGATCTTCACCAAACCCAAATCAATTCGTCCTCACACACCACCCAACCTGCCCACCAAATTTCATCCGAATCCGTCCACAACTTTTTGAGATATTCTGCACGCAAACAAACAAGCAAACAAACAGACAAACAAACAAACATACAAACAAACAAGCAGTCATAGACTGGTACTTACCAAATCGTCAACTTGACCTCTGACCTTGTCTAATAAAAGCTGTCTCAAGAGAAGGTAGCGACGCAAACCAGAAGTTTCTACCATGATTCTGTAGAAAACCTCTCATAAAACATCCGATTTTTACCAGAATTTCGACAAACGAGTGTGAAGCATACTTAACCGTTACCAAAATTGAAGACAGGATTGAAATTGACTTTAAAACGAGCGCGTAATGCCGTGTGTTACAATCCCCCGCATTAGCATAATCTTCAGTTTAGCCTCAGAAACGACACCTGACATAAATCTCATAAAACATCCGATTTTTACCAGAATTTCGACAACGGAGTATTAAGCATACTTAACCGTTACCAAAAGTGAAAACAGAATTGCGATCCGAGTTAAAACGAACTCGTAACATCGACCGAAGCAAAAATCTCCATTTCTCCACGCAATTATTTAATATTATTTTATCAAAGTCACAAAACCGTAATATTCGGCCATCCACCAACAATCTTTACATAATCCGACGGCTTAGCGAGTCAGGCATGCCACGATAACCTTTATTGGGATAAAAAATGACTTTTAAACACCATCTTTATCGAAAACACCGTCAGCGCGCACACGCAAAACCATTACGTGACTCAACGCCGCGTCTGCTCGAGCGTGCTGCACCACGTGACGAGCCGTGATGCGGCGAGTGAAATATTTTATACAATCTTAAAACGTCTCCAAAACATCTGATTTTTACCACAATTTCGACAACCGGGTGTTTCGCGTCCCAAGCGATCGCAAAAACCGAAGACAAAATTAAAATCAAAGTTAAAATGAACTCGTAACGTCGACCGAAGCAAAAACACTCCATTTCTCCACAGCAATTTACGGAATTATTTAATATTTTTTATAACACTGAAATGTTTTAAACAGCCGTAACTCGACGAATTGACACCCAAATTCCACTGAACTTACCTCAATCTTCCAAATTCATGCTCAGTCAACAATACCTGTGGTAACTTTCCTCGAGTTATCATGTTTTAGATGTTTGACCTCACTGTGACCTTGACCTTTGACCGATTTTGACCAAAATCTAATGAGCGCTAGCCATTACCCTCGTGAATCACGTGGTGTAATTTGACATTGGTAGCTTATTCCGTTCTCGAGTTATCGTGCCTACAAATAAACACACAAACAGAGGACGGAAGTCATCAATATACTTACGAAATCTTTAGATTTCGTAAGTAACAAGCAGTCATAGACTGGTACTTACGAAATCGTCAACTTGACCTCTGACCTTGTCTAATAAAAGCTGTCTCTAGAGAAGGTAGCAACGCAAACCAGAAGTTTCTACCATGATTCTGTACCAAACCATCAAAAATTGAATGTTTGACCTCACTGTGACTTTGACCTTTGACCGATTTTGACCAAAATCAAATCAGCGCTAGCCATCACCCTCCTGAATCACGTGGTGTAATTTCACATTGGTAGCTTCTTCCGTTCTCGAGTTATAACTTTTTTTTGGATGTTTGACCTCACTGTGACCTTGACATTTGACCGATTTTGACCAAAATCTAATCAGCGCTAGCCATCACCCTCCTGAATCACGTGGTGTAATTTGACATTGGTAGCTTCTTCAGTTCTCGAGTTATCAGGCCTACAAACAAACAAACACATACACAAACAAACAGAACGGAACTGATCAATAAAGATTTCGTAAGTAACAAGAAAAAGACATCGTGCATAGCATACTTGCAAAATCCACCCCCTTCAAAGGTTGCCATGGATACAAATTGTCCAATGCATTAAGATTAAAATTGACAATCTTAATCAAAGCTCATCAATCGTATGAAAAATGATTATTTTTCAGATTGAAATTGATGATTTTATAAGTTTGACCTTGAGTTGACCTTTTGACCTCAAAAATAGTTGCTTTCCCAATTCAGTGATGCAACATGCAAATCCTGGTCAACTTTCAAGGCAATCAAATGAAAAATGACGATTTTAGAAATTCGACCTTTGATCTGAAAAATCAATAGGCTTCTCAGTTGAGATTACCTCTACAGCTTGGTGAAGTTTAATGCCGATCGGTTTAGAATTGTGACCTTTACATGACTGACAGACAAACAGACAGACATAATTATAAAATCGGCTGACCAATATCTATCTATAATTCCAGCAGTGTGTGTGTGTGTGTGTGTGTGTGTGTGTGTGTGTGTGTGTGTGTGTGTGTGTGTGTGTGTGTGTGTGTGTGTGTGTGTGTGTGTGTGTGTGTGTGTCCGCCGTTTCTCGACAACCACTGGTCTGATGTAATTTAAACTTGCCAGATATATTGCTGGGGACCTGAGGATGTGCCTTTTCAAGGTTTGATATTAATCGGACAAGTGCTTCCCAAGTTATGGCCATTTATTTACCAAACCAATGACAAGACAGGTTGTTGCGTGGGCGTGGCCGATGGGGAAGGGAAGCTCAGCCACGTTCCCCATTGCGGGTTACAACGTACGGACTTCCGGATAGTGATGACTTCATGTATTCTCATAATTTCTCGATTTCTTATGTGCATTTATAGATAAACACAATGCCCCAAGTTATGATCGTTTTCATATTAGACGGTGTATAAATTTTGGTAACATCAGAGTGCTGGTATGCTCCGAACCAGGAAGTAAATTTTTTTCTCTCTCTTCTCTTCTCTTTTTGTTTTTCCTTGCCACGACATTGCGAAAAGGTAAAATACGTTGGCGCTAATTGAATAATTGGGTATTAAAACTAAATTGCGAATAATCGTAACTGCGAATAATATGCGAACTTCTGGGCCACGCACATACGGGCACGCGAGAGCGAAGAAACGGCCTGCGTGGTTGTTGTTTGTTGCTCGCGGTTTGAATATTTATTTATTTATTTATTTATTTATTTTACGGGCACGTACTAGTACTTGAAAAATATTCGATTTTGCAAGTTACAAGAAAGACGTCATACATCGCATGATACATGCAAAATCTATAATAACAAAAAATTTGACCTTAAAACATTTTTGCTGGTTGAATTCATTGACAAAATAAACAAATCCTCTTCAAATTTCAAGTCAAATGGATGAAAACTGCCAATTATAGAAATGACTATGTCAACTTTTTGGCCTATGTAGACCTTTTGGTTTATATTGATCTCAAAAATAATTGGCTGGTTGAATTCAGTGCCATAAAATGTAAATCCTCTTCAAATTTCAAGTCAATTGGATGAAAATTGAGGATTTTAGAAATTTAGCCTATGTCAACCTTTTGGCCTATGATGACCTCAAAAGTAATATAGGTGGTTGAAGTCAATGACCTGATATGAAAATCCTGTTCAAATTTCTACTCATTCAGACGAAAATTGAGGATTTTAGAAATTTGTCAAATTTGTTGACGTTTGGCCGATATTGACATTTTGACCTCAAAAACAATAGGCTTCTTGCTTATGGACAAACCATCATCAGTCAAAGTTTTGTGAAGATCTGTTTAAAATTGTGACCTCTAGGCGATAAATATAAAAACAAACAAACAAGCAGTCATAGACTGGTACTTACGAAATTGTCAACTTGACCTCTGACCTTGTCTAATAAAAGCTGTCTCGAGAGAAGGTAGCGACGCAAACCAGAAGTTTCTACGATGATTCTGTACCAAACCATCAAAAATCGAATGTTTGACCTCACTGTGACCTTGACCTTTGACCGATTTTGACCAAAATCGAATCAGCACTAGCCATCACCCTCCTGAATCACGTGGTGCAATTTGACATTGGTAGCTTCTTCCATTCTCGAGTTATCGTGCCTACAAACAAACAAACACTCACACAAACACTCACAAACAGATGACGGAAGTCATCAATATAATTAAGAAATCTTTAGATTTCGTCAGTAACAATAAAAGACATCGTGCAGAGCACGATACTTGAATAAAACAAATTAGACCTAAAAAATAATGGCTGGTTGAATTCAGTGACCTGATATGCAAATCCTCTTCAAATTTCAAGTCAATCGGATGAAAATTGAGGAATTTAGAAATCGTACCTTAGTTGTTGACCTTGGGCTTATGTTGACCTTTTGGTCCATGTTGAACTCAAAAATAATTGGTTGGTTGAATTGATTGATATGAAATATAAATCCTCTTCAAATTTCAAGTCAATCGGATGAAAATTGAGGATTTTAGAAATCTCACCTCAGTTGTTGACCTTAAAAATAATTTGAGAAATTTGACCTCAAGATGACCTTTGACCTCAAAATCAAGAGTTGAGTTGAGATTACCTCAAAATCAGTTGAGATTACCTCTCCAACTTGGTAAAGTTTCATGACGATTGGTTTAGAATTGTGACCTGTAGGTGGTTGACAAACAAAGAGACAAACAAAGATTTTGGAAATCTGCTAACATCACTGCCCTGCATAAAAAAGGTGCAAAAACAGATCCCTATAACTACAGACCAATCAGCCTTCTCCCAATCATCAGCAAGGTGATGGAATCCATCATCGCCTCAGATATGAAATCCTTCCTCTTCTCCAATGGCTTGATTTCCAATCATCAATTTGGTTTCAGACCAGGTCACTCTACCCTGGATATGCTGCTTCTGCTCTCCCATCAATGGATGGAGGTCCTCAATGCCAGACAGGAAATCCGAGCCGTATCCCTGGACATATCACGTGCTTTTGACACAGTCTGGCACCCTGCCCTACTCACCAAACTCTCTTCCCATGGTATTCAAGGCCATCTCCACTCATGGCTCGCAGACTTCCTCTCCTGTCGCAGTCAACGTGTGGCCCTAAATGGAGTTCTTTCATCCCCTCTTCCTGTGCAGGCTGGAGTTCCTCAAGGTAGCGTTCTGGGCCCTGTTCTTTTTCTGGTTTTCATCAATGATCTCTCGGACTCTCTGGAAAATCCTCTATTTCTCTTTGCCGATGACTCCACCCTCTGCCGTACCATCTGTCATCCCTCAGACCGGCAAGCAGCAGCTTCTTCACTCACTGCAGATCTGGATAATATCACAAACTGGTCCAACACGTGGAACATGTCTTTCAATCCAGACAAATCTCACACCCTCACTATGTCTCTTCGAAAGGACCGTTTACAAAACCCCCCCATCCACTTTCTCAACAATCCTCTGGAAGAAGTCTTTTCTTTCAAGCTTCTAGGTCTCACTATCTGCCATGACCTTTCCTGGGAAAGTCACATTTCCAACCTCGCCTCAAAAGCCAGTCGCCGACTGGGAATCCTCCGTCGTGCTAAGTCCTTCCTCGGCCCTCTTGAGCTCCTGACCACTTACAAAGCTTTTGTCCATTGCCTGATGGAGTACTGCTCTCCCCTCTGGGCTGGTGCTCCTGCCTCCCACCTTTCTCGGCTTCACGCTGTCGAAACCAGGGCATTTAAGATCATCGGCATCTCCCGCAATGAAGCTGAGTCTTTGGGCCTCTCACTCAATCACCGCAGGTTGGTCGGTGGTCTTTCTGTCTTCTACCGACTCCTCTCCAGCCTTGCCCCCTGCTCTCTCTGCGATTTGTCCCCACCACATTTCCACAGGGCGCTCAAGGTCCGCCAACAACCCCCTTCTGGTAAAACTACCAAAATCACGAATCACTGCTCATCTTCACTCTTTCATTCCTCTTTTTTCCCGCCTTTGGAATAAACTTCCTCACTCTATTCTTTCCCATTCTTCCCTCCAGGCTTTCAAAACAGCTGTTCACCACCACCTCTTATCTTCCCCCATCCAAATCCTCGATCTTTTCTACCAACGATAATCCACCCAAGCCCACTTCCTTCATTTCTCCTGCTTTCCTTCCTGAAAGTCCCTGAAATGTCCATCTTCTCTTCGCCATGTTCCCCGTCCCATCCCCATCCCTCTCCCTTCCACAGTTCACCTAATGTGTCTGTTCCCCACTGTTTTGTCCCTTCCACTCCCGCCCCTCTTGTCTCATGCCTCCTTGCTGTGAGTTGTGTGTTAGCTCTCATGCGAGCCTCGACCAAGGTATACAAAAAAAAAAAAAAAAAAAAAAAAAAAAAAGACACAAACAGAAAGACAGAATAACAAAATCAACTGACCAATATGCTTGAAAAATCTTCGATTTTCACCAGTAATAAACAGACAAGGTGAAAACAACCTCCTTCTGGCTTCCTGCAGTTCATTCTTTTGAAGCTTGAGTTTAGTTTCTCTTCAAGGTCAAATTAACTTGGAGGCAATATAACAAGCCGATTGCATTCTGGGAGTAAGCACATTTAATCCCTCATCCCTGAGCTGCCAACTCGATGCAAGGTAGTTGTCAAATGTCATGAACTGGTTTGGTGGCAAGAACCAGGAACTTTAGGTTGTAATAAGCGGTTGTGGACACTTTTTTTCTTTGAGTAAACCTGACCACATCATGCAGTACAACTGTTAGAGTTTCTGTCTCAATCCCAAGCTAATGTCTTGGGGATCCCAGACTCAAATCACATGTACATGCATACAGTATGTGTTTGAATATCGTCTAGTAATGTCGTTGTAATTTGTATAAAACTACAATGACATCAAAGAATGTCTTTGTCTGGCATGTGATACACTACATGGCCAAAAGTATACGGACTCTCCTCCTAATTAATGGATTCGGCTATTTCAGCCACACCCATTGCTGACAGGTGTATAAAATCAAGCACACAGCCATTGTCAGTAGAATTGTCAGTAGAATGACAAACATAACAGACAAACATTACCAGTAGAATGGGCCGTACTGAAGAGCTCAGTGACTTTCAACGTGTCAGCATCATAGGATGCCACCTTTCCAACAAGTCAGTTCATCAAATTTCTGAACTGCTAGAGCTGCCCCGGTCAACTGTAAGTGCAAACGTCTTGGAGCAACAACAGCTCAGCCTCGAAGTAGTAGGCCACACAAGCTCACAGAATGGGATCGCCGAGTGCTGAAGTGCGTAGCGTGGAAAAATCATCTGTTGTCGGTTACAACACTCACTACAGAGTTCCAAACTGACTCTGGAAGGAACAGCAGTACAAACACTGCTCATCGAGTGCTTCATGAAATGGGTTTCCATGGCCGAGCAGCTGCACACAAGCCGAAGATCACCATGCGCAATGCCAAGTGTCGGCTGGAGTGATGTCAAGCTCACCGCCATTGGACTCTGGAGCAGTGGAAATACATTATCTGGAATGATGAATCACGCTTCACCATCTGGCATTCCGACGGACAAATCTGGGTTTGGCGGATGTCAGGAGAACGTCACCTGCCCGAATGTGTAGTGCCAACTGTAAAGTTTGGTGGAGGAGGAATAATGGTCTGGGGCTGTTTTTCATGGTTCGGGCTAGGTCCCTTAGTTCCAGTGAAGGGAAATCTTAACACTACAGCATACAATTACATTCTAGAGGATTATGTGCTTCCAACATTATGGCAATAGTTTGGGGAAGGCCCTTTCCTGTTTCAGCATGACAATGTCCCCGTGCACAAAGCGAGGTCCGTACAGAAATGGTTTGTTGAGATCGGTGTGGAAGAAATCGACTGGAATGCACAGATCCCTGACTTCAACCCCATGAAACACCATTGGGATCAAATGGAACGCCGACTGTGAGCCAGACCTAATTGCCCAACATCAGTGCCCGACCTCACTAATGCTCTTGTGGCTGAATGGAAGCAAATCTACACAGCAATGTTCCAACATCTAGTGGAAAGTCTTATCAGAAGAGTGGAGGTTGTTATAGCAGCAAAGGGGGGGGGGACCAACTCCATATTAATGCCCATGATTTTGGAATGAGATGTTGGACAAGCAGGTGTCAACATACTTTTGGTTATGTAGTGTATATGTATAGGGGGTGTCAATAAATGGTTAACTGCTTCAAATGACATCTGTACTTTCAATTACTACCTTAATTTTTGGGGTTTTTTGTTTTGACCTTTGGAGAAGTCATTCAAGCATAACCAAAGTATTCTCTGGAAAAAGTGACGTTTTCAATGGAGCAAAGAGTAAACATTGTCAAGTGATATTTTGAGACCAAATCAATTGCTTCCATCCTGACGAGGTTCTCTCCTGAATATGGAGTACATCCCAGAAACAAGCCAAGCAAGCCAGCCATTTGGAAACTTGTGAAAAAGTTCAAAAGTGAAGGAACGATTCTCAACATTAACAAAGGAAGGTCCGGTCATCCAAAAAGTGTACGGCGTGAAGGAAACATGGAACGAGTTTGTGAGTCAATCATGCAAGGTCCGAAGAAATCGCATCGACAAAGATCGGCTGAACTGGGTCTCACTCCCAGCAGTATCAGAAGAAGAATGAAACAATATTTAAACCTCTTTCCTTTCCACGTCACAACGGCCCATAAATTGACCGATGGGGATAAAGCAGCACGAGTCGCTATGTGTGAGATGCTGCAGCAGAAGATGGAGGCAAACCCAAACTGGATTCGCGATGTGTGGTTCCGTGACGAGGGACACTTTCACGTCAATGGTGCTGTCAATTCACACAACAACATTTTCTGGGGAAGTCAATGCCCAGATGAGGTTGAAGAGAAGTCACTTGAGGGTCAGAAAGTCACTGCTTTTGTAGCTGACTGCTTCAGAGGTGTGTTTGGGCTGTATCTGGGAGCAGTGGTTTGAGATTAATGGCCTCCAACCATTGCTGAGAGAGGGGTAGCATGTCCAAAGTTGAGTGACTGGGTTTGTATTGGTTTGAAGACAACAATGGAAGAACGGTTAGCATCAATCAAGAACGATACCAGTTGATTGTCAATGCATTTTACGAAGACTTGAAGCAATCGATGAGCAGTGCGGCCCTCCGGCGAATGTAGTTCATGCAAGACGGTGCTACCCCGCATACAGCCAACAAAACAATTGCCTTTCTGTGTCAAAAATTGCCCAAAAAAAAATTCGGACGAGTTCTCAGTTTGCGTATGGAAAATGAATGGTCTCCACACAACCCCGACCTCAATCCGCTGGATTTTTTCCTCTGGGGAGCTTGTAAGGATAACGTCTTCAAGGAACGCCCCAGATCTGAAAGCAGCAGTTGAGGCTGATGTGCAGACAGTAACCATTAAAACTTGCAGAAACGTCATTGACAGCTTCGCAATTCGTGCGAATGCATGTTGTGTGCGTGGGGGTGCTCACATCGAACACCTCAACGATAAGCATATGAACGCATCATGAGTTTCATTTCTCCATGATTTGGTTTTCATTTTCCGAGTTAATTTTTGTTTTATTACTCAATGTTTTGGTTAATGAAGTTTGGAAGTGGTTCACCTTTCATTGACGCACCCCGAGTACAAGTCTGAGCTCAAATTGTTTAAATAAAAAAAAACAAGTGCTTGTGAATTCATTTGCATATTATGATTCAAGTTTTCTTTGATTTTTTTCATTTCTTCAATCTCTTGTATGTAAAATCAAATGCATTGTAAATGTGACATCTTGAGTCACACAAATGACAACCTTATTTGCTGGTGAGAAATTTATGTGGTGTAAGGAAAGACTGTATCAAACATATTCATGGATGCCAAAGAAGTGATCAAGGGCAGTTTTCATCAGAATACATAAATAAGGAAGTTTTTGTACACCGCTCCTTCCCAATTCCATATCCAGGCGATGCATGAAGTCATCGCCAGGCGCCGAAGGAAGGCAGTATACTCAGTTTATACTCAGTTTGTTTGTTTTCTTGTTTGTTTGTCCGGGTGATATCTCAGCCATCCTTTGAGCAAGAAAGCTGAAATTTGGGGACAAAAGCGAAGATGTGCTTTGGCAAAAACGACATTTTAAATGTTTTTTTGATTAATCAATTAATTGAATAATTACTTAATTATTGTCAATTTATTGATTCCTTATTTATTTATTTCTCAGGTGGGCAATATCTCAGGCACTTTTTGATTAAGGAAACCTATATTTGTACATGACGGTGACCAAGCGACTTGGTTATAAAGGGTATTTTTGATTTATCGATTAATCAATTAATCGACTATTTAATTTTTCGATAAATTAATTTTCAAAAAAATTACAGATTCAGGTGAAACAGTGGTGGTTTAGTTATGCTATTAGTCAATTAATTAAGATATTAATTATTTTATGATTATTAATTTATTTTAATTATGCAATTAATCAATGAATCAATCAATTATTGCACACTGCTCCCTCCCAATTCCGTCTCCATGTGCCGAGGCACCCCAGGAATGTTGCGCGCTGGAGGATTTGTTATTTAATTATTTGGAAGGGGGGCAGTGTACTTTGAACGTATCTCTACTTGTTTTTGTTTAAGTTATGATGATATAATTAATTATCTTAAACAATTAAGACTACCTTTTGTCAAGAAGAAATAATCTGGAGCTGCATTTTAAGTTCATTAGTCCGAATCATTCAATAGTCCCAAGAAAACCATCATGCAGCATCTCTCCCTCACTAACTATAAAGGAAGCATCATTAACTTTAGTAAGAAGCAATGATCAATTGAGCTTTGCTGCCCATATTTCCCCCAATATAAATAAGGGGAATATGCATTTTGTGGTGATTTGTAAGAGTTTTACTGAGCTCCACAGTAACATGTTTGGATACTGAGCTCGACATTTTCAGGTGTAACATCGCAAAGCATCTTCACTCCAATTGCTCGTCCAAGGATTGCCACTGAACCCTGGACAGTTTCCCGTTGTAGTTCGTTACTTCCTCCACCAAAGGTGGATGGAAGTTATGTTTCAGCACCAAAGTCTGTGTTGTCCATCTGTTTGTCAGCAGGATATCTCAAAAAGTTATTGATGAATTGGGATGAAATTTGGTGATTGGGTTGGGTGTGTGACAAGGGCGAACTGATACAATTTTGTTGAAGATCCAGATGCGAGAATTTTTTTTAATTTTTTTCGTAATTCCTCACCACTGAGAGATTGGGTCAAAAACGATATATAGGACGATATTTCAAAAAGTTGTCGGTGGATTATGATTAAAACTTGGTGGAAGAGTTGGGTAGATGACAAGAACAAGCCGATTAGATTTTGGTTAAGGTCCGAATGTAGATCTGGTCTATCAGTCGGATACAAAATGTAAACTGTCCAGCCTGGCGGAGGTATGGGCTCTGCCGAGTACCATTGTAGTTTTGTTGTGATATTTCCTGGTATCTTTTTGAGTTTTCAATGAGGTTGTATTTGGTCAATCCAGTTGCTTTAACTACTATTGGTTTGAGGTCAAAATATTTGGCTGTGGTTCTTTCTGATATATTTCAACCAGTCACTGTATATAATATATATCAACATCTCTATGAAGTGATCATATCTGCTAAAGATACTTGTGTGAATGGTAAAAGTAGTTTACCAATCACTCACACCTTCTTTTTACAGTTTACTGTACCATCATCGTTGGACATTGTTCCACAGTGCTCTTCCAGCCCGAAGTTGTTTGGCTCCACATCAGCCCAATATGTGAAATTCAGTGTTGTCCGGTCAACCCATCTGGAAACAAAACAAAATAACTGAGATGCAGAAAATCAATGGTATTCTCTGAGCTGTTTCTGCATCGTTATATCATCATATGGCTATATAAAATGATCATAAGAGTGGTGAGATAGAGAAACAAGTATACCAAAACATGTTTGGTCTCATAATATTTTACAATGAAAGGAAAAGAAAATTAAGTAACTTGACTTGATGAATCTATTAAAAAAGGGAGAAGTGTCCATCTGTCTGTCCATATCCGTCCCTCGTTCCATCCGCATCTGTATCCATCCATGTCCATCT
>NC_140963.1:130133542-130163542 GCF_056783735.1 Eptatretus burgeri | reverse complement strand
GGCAGCATAGGAACAGAGGCACATGGGTTGTACTAGAACCCACTACAGATACATGGACACCAGCAACTTAAATAAATTATTTAAACAGAAAATCAAGTTATAATGGAACAAATAAAGACGTGAGGTAAGCTCAAGCTAATTTTGAGGCATTAAATACATGGAATTAAATACAGACAAGGGGAACAGAAAAAAAAAAACCAAAGAAAAATAATCCCTCCTATATTTGTCATTTAGCTTTGGGTCCAGGAGTGAGTTTCAGTAGCTTGAAAGTCACCAAACTGCTTCGTCACTGCACGGGAAGACACGCCTCAAAATGGCACAGAGCTGCCCTCTGGGCGGGAAACATAGGTGAGGTCATTCGTGAAGCGGTGTTCAACACCAGAGCTCACCAAACGCTATGCGGCTTCCTTGTCGATAGCGCTTGCCGATGCCGCGGCTTTCTGCAGAATGGCGCTGCTCTCTTCGGTGATATTCACGAGGCGTCGAGGTCGGTCTCTCATGACCCTACCAAGAATGGTCAGCATCTTGCTCCAACATCGAGCCAATTTGCCTCAGCGCAAATATGAGAATCACGCAGCCATTTTGTCCTGCCGAGAGGAGAGCAAAGCGAGACACCCCGTCGCAGCCACATTCCTCTCACAACTAGTCTCTAATCTTCAAACCTCACCCTTCTTCCATCCGCTCTCTGACATCACGCCCATCAATCATCCACCTCCGGGCGTGGCTTGTTGGCATGAAAACCGGGAAGGTGGGGCTTCTGCCTGCTCAGCACGTTTGGCTTCCTTGTTGCTATAAAATGTAATTTTCATTGTTGGTTTGTAATACAAAAACATCGGGAAAAGGTCACAGGAGGCAATTACATACTGGGTAAATCTGCCTTAATCCCTATCTAATTAACACAGCACCACCCCCCCCCCCCGCCCCATGTGGTTACGAGTAACACTTAAGCTCACAGTTTTCCGACTTAATTTACAATAAGATGTCTCCTACACGTCCACGGACCAAACAACTCTATACAATCCTAACTCTCGTATGAAATTCCCCCATCTACCCCACAAACATAACAATGTACTTGGCCTCTGTAAGAAAATATTCATACTGTTCCATAGTTCCAAGAAAACAAAAATATTAATGAAGGAATGAAAAACACTGAATTCAAAATAACATTTGTTTTCTACAAAATAAAATGAAATGAAATTTACAAATGTTTACATTGAGTGGGTGGTGTCCTCGCAGAAAGCACAAAGGTTGTGGCAGAAACGTCATTGGACATTACCCAGGGCTGTCAAGTAATGTCCAACTTCTGGTGACATTCATGATGGGATTTGTCCAAACATCCCTATCCTGCACTGCTTCCTGAAGATCCCAACAGAGACAGATGGGGTTGGCACGTGCTCCCATAACTGACCTGACCTACAGAGACAGCTTGGTTGCATCCTTTACCCCATCAATTCAGCACATACATGATCTGCCTCTTCCTCTTCTTCCCCTACCATACCTAGTATGGTTGATTTCATCAGACTTTAATTTTCTGCATGAACGACATGTCCAAAGCATGACAGTTTCTGTTTTAGCATCAGTGCTTCTGATGTAACATGGTGGTCTAATTTCTTCATGCGATGATTTGTTTGTTCTTCTTGCAGTTCATTTCATTGAGTTTTTAACATTCATCTCAAACACCACATTTCAAAACTGTCAATCTTCTTCCTTTCTTTCTTTTTTTACTGTCCATGACTCACATCCATACATTGCAATTGGAAATAAAATACCCCCGAGCGGGAGTGCCGGTCATCTCTGCCAGAGGTCCATGGCTCGTGGATCTGGTCGTAGAATGCAGATCGCCAGAACAGTCGGTCACTTCAAATAAATGATGGAGACACTTTTCTGAATAAGTGATCCTGACAACAGCAGGTGCACTTTAATGCTAATTTATGTGATACCTGGGGTTCCACGACGATTTGAAATCAGTGACTCCGACAACACCAGGCGCGGTACTTGCCAAGTTACGTGATACGTGGTATCCACGTGGTAGGTAATATGGACGTGCTGCTGTGTGATCATGATAGACCATGTTGTTCTCTCTCAAACGATACCATTTACTGGCTGCTACTGTACTCTGTGGCAGAGATACGACTCTCCAAACATAGCATCAGAAGGTCGTCAGAGCGAAGTTTGAAGGGCTATAAAATCGGAATGAGAGCAAATTTCAAAAAAATGGCTCGTGTTGTTCGAGATAATAGTCCATAGTATCTGAATCACTAATAACATTTGATCTCTCTTGATAAATGAGGGAGGAGATACGATTTGAAAGACGATTTTCGCAACTTTGACAGCCTCGTGACCTTGACCTCGACCTTGGACGACCTTGAAAGTTATATTGTTGTGCATGTCTCATCGACCTCTATCCATTCCACAATTGGTTATTTGTCTCCACTCGGTTTGATTGTGGACGCACGGACGGACGGGCGGACAGACTTCGAAATTGGCTTTTTTAGGTCATCTCTACTGAGATGACCTAACGAGAGCATTCACCAGCCTCCTCTTGGTTTTGTGTTGTCACATCTTTGTCTTTCCAGATCACTTTCAATCCTTGACATTTCTATTCTCCCCAATGCTAATCATCTATTAATTTATCTACATTCTCCACTATATGCCTGGTGTTGGCTTAATGGTTAGGGTGGTGGGCTTAGGAACCGAGTATCCTGAGTTCAAATCCCACTCGGCTGTTGAATTAATACCAGGTGGGGTTGACTCTGCCTGTCATCCTTCCGAGGTCGGCAAAATGAGTGCCAGCATGCTGGTATCCTGTGTCGGAGTGGCGACCCGTCCAGGATTGTGCCCAATAGCCAAGGAGACTGCTTCGGCAGCACCAACGCTCTGCACAGAGTATGGTCACAGTGGATGGATTCTCCACTCACTTTAACCTTATAAACCAGGAAGATGAAACTTTGCACTATTTCCACATGTTCGTTTGCCAATGTAAATATTCATAGGAATCAAGCAATAAACAAAAGATGAGTGCAACACTAATATTATATAAAACACAAAACAATCCATGGTTGATGTAAAAAAATAAAATAAACGTTCAAAATAACTTGGCATGTGCAAGAATTTTGGAATATGTAGCAGGATTGAGGATCTCTCATCACATTGATGATACATTCACAGTTATAATCACACAGCTTACAAAAATGACTTGGCATATGTTTATTAATTTGTTGGTACATGAAAATACTTTGTTGATATGGAGTAATGTCTGAATTTCAAGAACTTAAAATCATGAAATAATTGGTCTGCATTAGTTCTCGTGGATGCATGAGATATGAAACAAATGATTTTATTTTGTAAGACATCAGAACTTTCTCAAACTTGATTAGAAAGTACTTCCTAAAACTAAGTTGCAATAAGAAATATATGGTAGAACTTTTGTGAGAAGAAGAAGAAGAAGAAGAAGAAGAAGAAGAAGAAGAAGAAGAAGAAGGAGAAGGAGAAGGAGAAGGAGAAGGAGAAGGAGAAGAAGAAGAAGCACTTTTTTCACATCTTCATATGCATCGGGCTGCCAAGGCAGTTTTCCTTGGCTAGGGGGAACAATCCTGGACAGGTCAACAAACCGATGCAGGATACTCGAATGGCTCATTCTTCCAAGTAAGCTGGTACTTATTTTGCCAACCTCAGAAGGATGACAGGCTGAGTCAACCCACCTGGTGTTATGGCAACAGCACAACACGCACTCAAACTCAGGACCCTTAGATCTTAAGACAGACACCTTAACCATTAAGTCAACCCCAGGTTTCTGTATAATAAAGCATTCACATTATATCATTCAAAAATAAGTATCCAAATCTACAAATGAAACCAATGTTTTTTGCAACTTTTTTGCCTATTCCAAAATCTTAAATTTCCAATATAATTTAAAATGAATGTGGACCTCAAAAGACTGCATTTTCAACCCTTGGGATTTCTTCATTATTCAAGCATATTTTAACATATTCTACTTCAATATAATTACAACATTACAGAGAGAATTCAAATTGTCGCAATAAATAATATCAGTGTAATCAGCATACGAGATGAAAGACAAGACATCAGATACTTTATAAATATTATTTATGTATTGCGTGAAAAGCAGGGGTCTGAAAAAGAGACCACTGGGGTACTCCCCATACTGTTTATCCTATATTGAGATCTATATAACTTGTATTTAGTATTGTGTGAGCGGTTGTTCAAATAACTAGCAAACCAAAAACATGAACCAACCATTCAAATAACTAGCAAACCATGGTAACCCCAAAATTCCATAATCCTGCAATTTAGATAACCTAATATTATGGTTAATTGTGTCAAATGCCTTTGACAGGTCAACAAAAATAGGCATCTTTAAGTTTTATTATATGATCAATATAAGTCATGGATGTGAAATTATTTGTGTGAAATCCATACTAATCTTTCGAAAGAATATCATTTTTATCAGGAAATGAAATTGCTCTTCGAAATACAATCATTTCCAATATTTTAGGAAAACAGGAAAATACTGAAATGGGTCGACAATTGGATAACTCTTTTTATCCCACTTTTGAAAATTAGAGTAATCTTCGCAATGTAGCTTGCCTGGAAAAATTCTTTTACTTAATGGTATGTTAAAAATGGGACACAGAGGACAGGTTATTAACATTATTACACATTTTATAACCCTATGATGAAAAATTACCTTCCCCTTCAGGAATTGCCTTATCAACGCAGTAAAAAAAAAAATAATAATAATAATAATAATCCACCCAAGTGCATTTGACGGTCAGCTCGGATACAAAACTTGATGCAACCGAGTGTTAATCAACCTTAGCGACTACGGAAAGTGAAAACAGAATTCAAATTGAATTTAAAATAAACACGTGAGGCCGCTCGAAGCAAAAATCTCCATATTCTAGGAATCATTCCCAACATCATTATACAATTTTCAAACCCATGTTTATAGCTGTGAAATAAATACTCGAAGTGTGTGCATTTAATGGCTGTATCCAGGACAGAGCTGGACCCTGACTAAAAAGGACCCTCGGGCTTAATTAAATCAACCTTAATCAACAGCGACTATGAAAAGTGAAAACAGAATTTAAATTTAACTTAAAATAACCGCGTGAAGCCGTGTTGAAGTCAACGGGCCTCGTTTTGCCCAATAAACAGGGCCAGACGACAGAGGTAACGAGAAACTAGTTGGTCAAATTAAATCTTCTTAATAATCCATATGAAACCCATTATGCATTATCGTCGTCCGATGCTTCCTTGTAGGCCATTCGACCAATCGGTCATTTTGTACTTGATGACCCTGGAACCTTGACCCTGAGGCGAAAATGCGAAAAAGGGCTCAGACGATCTATAGAGAGCAACTAATATTATCATCATGTCAAGTTAGAACTCAATCGGCCAAGATGTCTCGGAGGAGATGGAAAAATAAAAATTGTTGACAGACGGACAGACAGACAGACAGACAGAGAGACAGAGAGACGGATCTGAGGACATCGAATGGTTATATAAGGTCAGCTCGCTGACCTAAAAACAGAACATCACTTTGGAGAGCGCATACCTCCACTCGGCTGAACAGTTTACATTTGGTATCGCACTGATAGGCAGGATCTGAATTTGGACCTGAACCAAAATCGAATCAGCTTGTTCTTGTCACCTAACCAACTCATCCACCAAGTTTTGCCATAATCCTTCCACAACTTTTTGAGATATCATGCTATTATCAGTTTTGGCCCATGTCTCAATCGTGAAGAATCACTTAACAATTCTGGTATCCAAATCTGGATCTTCATCAAAATCGAATCAATTCGTCCTTGTCACACACCCAATGTGTAAATTTAGTCTGAATCCGTCCATAACGTTTTGAGCTGTCCTGCTCACAGACAGACAGACAAACAAACAAGGGTGAATACATAACCTCCATCAACCTCCATCCACCGTGAAATCCTTTCAGTTATCCATGCATTCAATTTTCTTTTTAATTTATTTAATGAAAATAATTTAATAAATAAGACATGCAAATGTAATTAAAACCTGTCATATGCAGTATTAAGATCTGCTCTGATAAAATATAATCCCAAGTAATTTCTCCCAATGCATTTTTTAAAGTATCAATACTTTCCTGTGTTAGGCATCTAGAAAATATTTCAGGTTTATCATTGACATTTTGATCTGGTCTACAATTAAATTCTGCAATTTGAAACTTCCACAAGTGGTCTATAATGTCACCAATAAGGGGCCGATTGGGAAACGTGTATTTAAAGCACTATTAAAAGATTAACTCGACACCTCTCATCCATGACAGCCTCCGCCATATCAGAATGAGCCGATTTGTCACACGGTCACGGATGTTTAACCCCAATATGGGGCTGTTCAAAAAGTACGTAACGCTATTTTTTTCAGGAGGGACGTACCGTGAATGCCGACGGACCTGATTGAACCTTACTAATAATTTTTATTCGACATCGATTAGATTTTTCAGGGTCCCTCATCATGAATAACACTTGACCCAAACAAATTCAATGGAAATCTGATGCCACAAACCTGGGCAGTGTATAATCAGCAAGGGCCCACCAGAAAACCAAGATGGCAGCCATATTATTTTGTCTGGGTACCATGGTGGGTGGAGTCAAGCGACAAATGTGGGTGGGGTCTGGCAACTATCCGATCAATGGGTGCACTGCAAATTTCAAAAATTGACTTCCAACAAGAACCACAACAACAACCACTTGGAGCTCTTGTAGACATGCAACACGTCACAGGGAAAAACACCAATCATAACAGGTAACTCATATTGATTTGTGAGTATTTTTAATTTTTGCATAAATAATATTTATTCATTTTATTTTTTATCGAAATACCTCAATGATTTAATACTAATATATATTTATATATATATATATATATATATATATATATATATATATATATATATATATATATATATACATATACACTACCGGTCAAAAGTTTTAGAACACCCCCATTTTTCCAGTTTTTACTGAAATTTAAGCAGTTCAAGTCCAGTGAATAACCTGAAATGGTACAAAGCTGAGCGGTAAACTGCCAGAGGTTAAAAAAAAACGTTTTGGTAACCAAAAACTGAAAAATAATGTAAATTTCAGAGTTGTTAAAAAAGGCCCTTTTCAGGGAACAAGTAATGGGTTAGCAACTGCAGCTGTTCTGCAGCAATGGAAGTAAATTAACCCTTGAAAGTTGATGCAAACAATTCCTACAGGTGTCCCAACTTTTGTTGATTAGTTACAAACCCTCTGTCTATATAAAAGCAGTGTTGGAACAGACTGTGTTGCTACACCCTCTGAAGCATTATTTGGACAATATTGCACTGCAGGAAGTAGTATATTGCTATCATAATGGAAAGAAAAAGACAACTAACAAAGGAAGACAGACAGATCATTATAACCCTTAAAAGTGGAGGTCTTTCCTTTAAAGAAATTGCAAAGTAAGCCAAGGTGTCAGTGAGTACAGTTTCCTACACCATCAAAGGGCACTTGGATCCTGGAGGAAACTCTGACAGGAAGAGGTCTGGCAGACCCAAAGCCACAACACAATCAGAAAAAAGTCTCAGTTTCAACTGTGAAGAGAAGATTTCAAGCTGCAGGTTTAACAGGTCAAGTGGCAGTAAGAAAGCCATTGCGAAGATGGCAAAATAAGAAAAAGAGACTTGCCTAGGCCATGAAGCACCGCCAGTGGACTACTGAAAACTGGAAGGTCTTATGTACCGATTAATCAAAATTTGAAATCTTCGGTTCATCACGCAGGGTTTTTGTATGCCGTCGAGTCAGTGAAAGGATGGTTCCTCAGTGTGTGACACCAACTGTCAAACATAGAGGAGGAAGCGTGATGATCTGGTGCTCTTTTGCTGGATCCAGAGTCGGCGACTTGTATAGAGTGACTGGCACCCTGAACCAAAAGGGCTACCACAGCATTTTGCAGCGCCATGCAATACCCTCTGGTCTACGCCTAGTTGGTCAGCGGTTCATCCTACGGCAAGATAACGACCCAAAACATACCTCCAGGCTATGTCAGAACTACCTTAGAAGAAAAGAACAAGATGGTAGGCTTCAAATCATGGAATGGCCAGCACAATCTCCAGACTTAAACCCCGTCGAGCTGGTTTGGGATGAACTGGACAGAAGATGAAAAGCAAAGCAACCTACAAGTGCAACACATTTGTGGGAACTTCTGCAACAGTGTTGGGAAGAACTTTCCGAACGATATTTGATTTCCATTGTGGAAAGAATGCCACGAGTATGTGTGGCTGTTATATCTGCAAAAGGTGGCAACTTTGATGAGTCAAAAATTTAGATTAAATTTTGTTCAACAAAACGATTCCATGATTTCTTTTTTATCTGCAATTATTTATTTGTTCTGTACTTTAATTTCAGAGTACATTGAAACATTAAACTGATTACATTTCAGTAAAAACTGGAAAAATGGGGGTGTTCTAAAACTTTTGACCGGTAGTGTATACATGTGTGTTTAATCAAAAATATTAATGAAAGAATTAACTTCACAAAAGTAATTAATTCATTATTATTATATCAAATGCAATGCAACAGGAACTTGTTGAGATAAAACCAACCAAAATTAAATAAAAGGTGACGATGGAGTCGAAAGACATTCTCACAAGACCTGATCAAACAATCAGCCAAATATCCTCTGTTGATGATGATGGAAAAAAAAACCTTCTCAGCACATTTCACAAAATCATCCTTTACTGAAGAAATTCTTGCAAATCGAAGTAGCTGATATGAAAAGACATTTTAACCCATTGTAATTGGTACATTGCTACCTGGCAAGGTGTACAAGACCACAGGGAAACTGAAATCATCAACTTTATGATATACACTTGTGCTTTTGCCATTCTGCCCAACTCTAACCAACACATACAGATATGCAACAACTGTACAACCATTACCACTTCTGTTTACAATCAGGCTATCTGGATAAATCTTGTGAAGCTGTCTATCAAAAAAATATAGTTAACCACACAGATATACGAGTAATCTATATAACGACATGTATGAGATAATTTTTTTTAGCTAATCCTAATTTTTTTCTCCTTCATCAATTTCTGTACAAATGAAAATTCACAGAAAATAAGTAATATGTATTAATCCCCATTGTTTACCTTTAAAACAATAGTACTAATTAAAAAAACCTTTAATGACTTTTTTATATCCCCAAAGTAATAAAGTACAAACATCACAGATATCAATGCAGCTATGAATTAACTCACGACTTTAGAGGTGGCAAATTATCTCAGGTGACCAGGTTGTAATATAAACCTCAGCAGGTTATGAATTGGTGAAGGGTCAGCTGTGAACACGTTCAAAAGGATCTTGTTCAGTGGGTGCACACAGAATAAATCCGACAGGCTAGTCAAGTTGCAAAAGTCCTCATTGGGTGAAACCTTGTATCACCAAAGTATGCAGAAGAACCCAAGTCCACAGATCAAAATGTGTGAGGCATTGAAGTTCGGAGCTCCACACTGTGAAGGACAATGCATACTGGCAGCGGGTGAGGAGAGAGAGAAAGTGAAAGAACAGGCAGGCTGCCATCCTGATGCAGCCAGCAAGGCAATGCCTGCTTTGAAATTGTCTCCGAGACAACAGCAGGGCAGCAGATTTGATGAGTAGACTGACCAGTCGATAGAACAACCAACGTACGGTGAGGTGAAGTTGGTTCTTTTCAGTCAGGGAACGAAGTCACTGAACCATTCCAGGTTCGCATGCAGAAGACTCCTGATTCCACCTTAATGGTTGAGCCAGCTTTTAAAATGAATTCTGCCACAAGAAATACAGTGCAGCAGCTGCCTTCTGCTACATGCTCCCTCTCCTGTCTCCTGACACAAACTGTGGATATTTTATATATCTTCATCAAACTGTCAGCAAGCCATTTATCTTCTTTGCCAAAGTCAATGCAGCTGCTGTTTGTCTTTTTTTATCTCGTGTTCTCGTCATTGCTGAGCTTTGGCAGCCTTTGGTTGCTTTTCTTATCTCGTTTTGTTGTCATTTCTGAGGCGCCATTGTCTTTCCATTGTCATATGACAAAGGTGGCTTTTGACAAGGTGTTGTTCTTGTCAAAGCCAATTCAGCCTCGGCAAGGTTCATTGTGACATTCCACAGAATATTACCACAATATAAATCATTATGCTACCCAGTAGTTTACTTTCAAACATATTTCAATTAACTTTCACCCACAGCACAATTAATTACATGTTACACTGATCCGTAACACCCTCCCCCTTCAAAGGAAGAAAGTTTGAACAGAGCGAGGACTTACTTATCCTTTACACAAAATCTTAACAATTAAAAAAAAAATCCACAGCCAGGAGTAGCATTTAAAATACAAAATAAAAACAGCCTGTCCTCTGTGATGTACTTCCAAAACTGACTAACAGAACAATTCCAGAGTTATTCTGACCTTGACAGAGCATATGCAATTACATTGCCTTTGCCTTTGATGTGTCCAGTTTCCAAGTTGAATTCTTGTAAAGACAAGCTTCACTCATCAATCTCTGATTTTTATTCTTCATTTTATGAATAAATGTTAAGGATTGTGATCTGTGAGAACAACCACTGGAAAGATAGTTATACCCAAGTATATCTCAAACTGTTACAAAGCTCGCATAAGAGCAACTGAGTCTCTCTTTCCATTGTCGAATAGTTCTTCCTTCCACGTAAAGGCCCAGTCACACCTTGACGTTTTAGCCAGCGATGGCAACGTGTTAAAATGTATGTAAAACGCTGGCTTACGTTGAACTTTTGATGTTTTTTTTTAAAGATTCGGACGTATTCATAGCGACTTGGTCTTATGTGTAACGCATTGGTAACTACACATAACGTTTCGTTGTGTTATAGATAACTTATACCAACGAATGCTGAACCTGTTGTCGGCCTACACAACCGATGCCCAACGATAGTCTAACTCAGGCATAGCGCGTTGCACGCATCGCCGACGATGTCGTGACGTAGCCTATTAAAAGGCTGACGCACAACGATTCAAATCATAACTGCCGTAGTAATGGAAGGGTCAAAATCGCGGTCACACCTTGGCGATCTTGCCAGCGTATGCCGACCTAAGAAAAATGTGTCTAAAACGTTGGGGGCACGTCGAATACGGCATGGGTAAGTTTGGTATACGTGAGTAGAACGCTAAATACGCTATCATAAGTCGTAGTAAGTAGAGTACGTCAAGAAATTTTGAACATGTTCAAAATTTTACGACGTACTCGGCGTATGACACACGTTCGCATGCGATGGGGATAAGTTTTACACACGATATGTGGACGCTTACACACGTCCACAAAGGCTACTTATAAGCTACTCATAAGTCGAAACACGTCGCGGTAATGTCTTTTTTACGCGAAACTTATTTCTAACTTATGTTTGACATGCTTTGAACCAATTCTTTACGTAGTCCCAACACACATCGACGTATGTAGACGTATTCCAATGACGTCTTCCGGTCGACAAAAAAAAAAAAAAATGAATGTGTTTCTCGCTTACAACTGCCATATAAAGACGTGTTCCCAGCGGTTTTGGGAACTGGTATATAAAAATGCTGCTCATAAAAGGGGAACCCAACAGTGTTTTCGAGTTCCTTTTTGAGTTGATGTCCATGTCAGCAGTAACAGTATCAGTATCAGTATCAGTATTAGTATTAGTATTAGTATTAGTAGTAGTTTGTTCATGTTGGCAGTAGTAGGTGGGTGTGAGGGGGAGGGTGTGGGTTATGATGGATCGTCCTTGCGTCCGCGTGTCCACGGGTAGGTTCATAGGCTGCCACTCAACGATTTAAATGGCTGCATCTCCACTATTGAAAGTAGACGCTTGCGCTCAACAATTGGATTTTTTTTACACTCAACGACTTTGAAATGGTACCACTCAGCTAGTTTCATTGTTTACAATGAACGATTTAAATTGCTGTCACTCGCCTTTGTTTTTTTTTGGTTTTTTTTGACGCTGGGGTTTGGAAATTTGAAGCGTTTCTTCTGAACGTGTTAAAACGCTCAAACTCGACTATTTTAAATAGACGCTGCGATGGACAATTGGAATCATAGCCAAGCTAGACATCGAAGTGTGAACATCCTCGTCATGCCGAAGAAAAGTTTGAAGAATGCTGCAAATAAGTGTCCTGGCCGTGGCCGTGGACGCTGACGCAAGGACGATCCATTATACCGACGTCTTTCAGCCTATGAGTAACTTAAAAGTAACATCTGTCGATGTGTGGCAACGATCGCGTAACGTGCCAACAACACGTTAATCATAGGTTAGAAATAAGTTTCGGGTACGCTAAACATTACCTCGGCGTGTCTCAACTTATGATTAACTTACAAGTAGCATGTGTTGACGTCTGTCAACGATCGCAGACCGTGCCTACAACTTGTGACCAGCGTAGCGGAACGTCTGAGTCATACGCCAGCATACGTCGTGAAAATTCAAGCATGAAAAAATTTGAGGACAACCGAAAAGTACAACGTTTAAAGCCAACGTACAATGACTTGTGGCAACGTACTACGACGTATGCCAGCGTGCTCTTAATGTTATCAAAACTTACCCATAACGTATTCAACGTTTGCCAGCGTTTTAGAAAAAAAATTCAAAAATCGGCATATGTTGGCTAAAACGTCAAGGTGTGACCGGGCCTTAAGTGCTGCTTCATCAGGATGAAGATTTGTTTTGGTGTTCGTTAAACTTATTCGAGTAATAGAATACAGGGTGATCTATGCCTGCAGCATTATCCTGCAACAAAATAGCTCCAGCCTGCACATCATGAGCATCGACAGCCAATTTGAAGTTTTTCTGAAAATTTGGTGCAGCAAAAACATAAGAACTCATAAGTATGAGAACTCATAACTCATAAGTATGCTGCTTGACATTTGCCATCCCATGCAAATTTTGCCTTTTTACTGAGCAGATTAGTTAAAGGGACAACAATGTCAGAGAAATTTTTACAAAATCTCCGATACCATCCAGCCATACCCAGAAATCTCGTGCTTCTTTTTACCTTTAGGTGCTGTCAAGCTATCAATTGTTTCCACCTTTGATTTCTGTCATGATATTCTTTTATCATATATATGTGACACAGTCATCTTTGCTTGCGTCTACCAGGAGATTGAACTATTTAATCAGTCTCACTGACTTTTCTTTAAATGAGGTAAGCTCCAAAATACTGAGCCTGTAATGGCAGAGCTGGAATTGGAAGCAACACCAAACCCTTGTTACCAGGAATGAATTCCCTGTCTTTGGAATATGCATCATGTCTCACTTTCATTTTGTCCTGTGATCCTTTCAAGTTTTCTCTTGCTACCTTTGCCCACCTATCTCTGAAATCAGACACATAATCCAGCAAATTTAACGATGACTTCATATTGAGACACTTTTACTTAATAGGTTCCAATGGTCCTCGCACAGTGTGTCCAAACACTAGTTCAAAGGGACTGAAGCCCAACGACTCCTGAACTGACTCCCTCGCAGCAAACAGCAATAAGTATATTCTTTCATCCCAATCCTTGTCACACTCAAAGCAGCAAGTTCTAATCATGTTTTCAAAGTCTGATGGAACCTTTCCAAAGCGCCTTATGACTTAGGATGGTAAGCACTTAACTTAACCTGTTTCACCCCCAACTGATGCAAAACCTGTTGGAAAAGATTTTGACGTGAAATTTGATCCGTGATCAGACTGTACGACCTTAGGTAGGCCAAAAGAGTAAAGAAATTAACTAATTCCTTGGTAATGTTTGGGGCCGCAATTTTTCTGAGAGGTATCACCGATGAGAACCTCGTGGGCACACACATAAGAGTCAACATGTATTGATTACTTGCCTTTGTCTTTGGCAAGGGACCTACATAATCAATGATAATTGGACTGAAGGGTTTGTCAAAAGCCAGAATGGGTTTTAAGAGTGCTGAAGGAGTCTTTTTATTCAGTTTCCCTACCATCTGGCATCGGTGACAGGATTTACAAAACTCGACATCATGTTGCAAACCTGGTCAAAATAAATGTGTCAAAATTTTGTCACACGTTTTGTTCACCCCTAGGTGACCTGCCAACGGGTCTCGTGCGCCAAGCTCAAGATCACATTCCATTGCAGTTGTGGAACCACAATATGATAATGTACCTTCCATCCTCTGATACATCAAGTGGTTTCCACTTCCTCATTAATACCCCATCTTTCTTAAAGTAGGAAACTGGGACTTTGGTAACATCCTCCTCTGTGAGGACTTTATCAACTCGCACTGTTTGCTCAGCATCCTTCAGAAGTCTCTTTCTTGTGAGACCAGACTTTTCTGATTGGCTACCAGATGTCTTCTGGTCCACGAATATGACCTTCACAAGCATCAAAATCATCACTGACCTGACCCATAACAGTATCCTCCAAAGTATACAGGGGTTCTAAGTCCAAATCTTTTTTCACTCTACTCTCTGCAGAGCACTTCTGAAACTTGGAACGAGTCACTCACTACACGTGACAGAAAACGATCAGAAATCTTCTGCTTTAGTTGTTTCATGTTACATTCAGCACTGGGTTCTTCCACAATCTGTGGGTGAACTGAGACTCTATCACCTGCTAAGTTATTTCCGATGATAAAATAAACTCCTTCAACAGGAAGAGTAGATTGTAAGCCGACAGTAACAGGTCCGGACACCAACTCAGACTTTAAGTGAACCATCTGAAGAGGTGCATTGACAAAGACAACAATACCTTGTAACAGTACACTGGCACCAGTAACCATTTTCTCAGATCGTGGTGAAATGCTCTCTAGCATCAAAGATTGAGATGCCCCTGTATCTCTCAATATTATGATTTGCAGTGTCGCCTACAGCTGACACAAAACCCTCTGTAATGAAAGGTTTATAACCCTCAGCAATAATTTATAAACCTGATGTTTGGTTCAGATCCGAATCCAGATCTGGCCTATCAGTGGGATACAAAACATAAACTGCTCAGCCTGGCGGAGGTATGCACTCTTCCGAGTGCTGCTCTAATTATTTGCTTTTAACGATGTGTATAAAGCAAGTCAATGAGTCAGCTGCCATGGTGCTTCGGTGGAAAGTGTGAGCCGGCTATGTGATGTGCTGGGACTCCCTTGCACCCGTTATCAAAATGGTGTTTTGAACCCGAGCAATTGCCACACCAGACGTGAGGAGCTATTCGTGTGAACACTAATTGTCCCGTACCTACTATTTGTGGAGTAAGCTGTTTGCATAATTGCCAACATTGAGAGAAGAAAAAGCAGTAGGATGGAAAGGATCCGTGATGCGAGGAAGCGAACTGACTGAGGAGATGTGGGGTTCTCGGAGTTGAGGTTCGAGGTGGGTAGGGGTCTCGGAGGGTGTGAGCGTCTGGGAGGGAGATGCGTCCCCCCTCCCTTGGTAGGGCAATTTTGTAATCCAATTTCAACCAAGGATCGGTACTTTCAGTGTGTAAAATGAACGAAGGTACCAATATGAATTGAGGATCAGTACTTTCGGTGGGGGTAAAATTAGCTAAAAAGGTACCAATATGAACCGAGGATGCGCTGCGATATCTTTCCTGTTAGGAAATAGGAATATTTTTTTTCCGAGCTCTTTCAACCAGCGCATGAATAAAAGGCTTACTTTTTTTTTCTACCGTGGTATGTTTTACCACGAGCTTCCAGGTAGTTTGATTATAACGGGGGAGAAATTGTTGTCATGGACGCCGTTGTCTCTTTGTCTTTAGTCTTTTTTCATCACCTGTCTTTAGTTATTACCTGTCTTAAAAAGGGGCCACAAACTACAGACTGTTTTATGATTGGAAAAATGTGACAGTCCCAAGTCACAAATATAGCTTCCAAAGGGGGCTGCTAAAGGGATTACAATGTCAAAAGCCAAGAGACATCCAATACATGCGCTTTGCCTCTACCCTATGTTATTAAAACTTTGTTTACATTTTGTTCCCGTCTTTCTTATACTCCTCATCCTTCTCTTCCCTTCCGCCCCTTTTTTCCTCTTCTATTTTCTCAATGTTATTTGTGTGTACATGAGGGAAAACTACACGCCCAAACTGGGAATTCCCAATCTGGGTGCGTAGTTTTCCTCCATATACATATTTATGTACGCTTGACAGTTCATTTCTACAATTGTAATATTATTTTTGTTAATCCTTCTTTCCCCTTTTCCTATATCTATAATATATGTCAATGGTCCCCGATGGTAGCAGCATCATTCATTCACCCTGGCTCCAAAACCAAATATTAATTATTTTTTACAATGTCAAGAACAAAAGTAAGCAACAGTATACAAAGCCTTCACACAAATCTTCACCAAGTATATCTCCAAGGTAAATGGATTTTTTGGCTGCAGATCTTTCCTCTTCGTTCAGGTATCACTTAATTGCTTCTTCAACATTGGTTCCACACTATCTTTGTTGGCTTAAACACAGCCATTTCATTAACCTCATCATCTCTCCTCATGAGTCAAAATTTGTGTGCTATTAATCCAACAAATCCTGCTTTTTAGTCCAGGCTTTCTAGGTCTGAAGACGTTCACAATGTAACCCAATGCTGTTCATAATCTCTTCTAGTGGGGCAACTTAGCATAACAATTGTGCATTTTGTGAGGAAAGCACCAAATTTGGCACACTAGTAGCTGATCATATTATGAACAGATTTGGATATTGGGCCATCTCAAATTCAGCCGCTGATGGCTGTGGCAGCCATTTTCCACTGCCATCAAAAATTTTGTGATGGCCCAGTATCCACATCTGTTCATAATATGATAGGCTACTAGTGTGCCAAATTTGGTGCTTTCCTCACAAAAATGCACAATTGTTATGCTGTATTTAGCTAAGTTGCCCCACTATTCTGTGCCTATATTATACTGCAACCTCTACATATATTATTACATAAAGAACGTGCACATTCGGATACAATGGAGAGATTAAAATATTACTCAGGATGTGAGAATAAATTGTCATGAAGCAAGCATTTAGACTGTGATGCCAATATACATAATTATGCATCAGTAAAATTGCATGCATTAAAATAAGTGAATGAACTAATGAAGGACAGTACCAATTAAACACTTGCCTTCTCAATGTGCACACTACTTTACTATCTCCTCGGGGTCTGACCATACCTATTGCCTTCTCAGTAGTCAGTGCAGGAATTTGGAATTTGTTTAGGTTGCCGGCGATAACTCGCCTCCTCGTCACGAAAGACATTGAGGGATCTTTCAGATCCACGAAAGACCCGTGCTGGCAGATGAGTTCTCCCGCTTAACATCCCTCCGATGGAGGCGCACACATTGATGAGCCGACCTGCACGCTCAAGATCAAGATGACAGTTTATAGCTGTGTCGAGATTCAAACCCAAGCAAGACAGCTCAAAGGTCAGTGTACATACCTCTCGGCTATCCTCTGGCAAATTAGGTTTACAATAACAATGTTTTGTATGAAATACCACTTCTGTATAATTTTTTCCTCACTGCCCTTTCCCCGAGGTATATTTCATACAACCCTCTCTTCTCCCTTATTTTTCTCACACTCCTTGCAAACCACCCTTCCCATTTCTTAAGCCAAGTACTCAAGTGCCACAACTATCCCTTCCCCCCCCCCACCCCATCTTGAGCCCTTTTACACTTTTCCTTTTGTTAATTTAACCACCCATTCCCACTGTACATGTAACATACAAAAGGCTCCTATCATTTATTTCTATATTTACTGAAAATGTGTCACTCACAACATACATGATTTTTGAGAGAGGTGTGAAAAAGGTTAATTCCAGCATGAAAAGGTTATTTTTTTTCAATGCTATTATCCAACACCTGTAAATTTTTCTTTTGTAATTAAAATGAAAGTGACTCAAGTTATTGAAAAAAACCATAATAATATTTTTACAAGAGTTTGAACAACTATCAGCAAGTAACTTTCAAAAGTAGTGTTGTGATGTCTTCACTTAAAAGGAAGAGGAAGAATCACTGCACTTTACCTGTCGGTGTTAGCTCCACATTTTTGACAACCTTTCCTGCAACAACACAAATACTTGTTGGAACATTCCCAAAGTATCAAAATGTATGAAAACATTTCTGATGTAAATTATTAAAACTGATACAATGCAAGACATATCACAATAATGACTAAAATACCAATGTTGTGAAGATCATATAAATTAAGAGGATTCCCTCTTTAACCTTTCTAGTAACTCAAGCCAGAATAACTGGACATGAGAGCAGCTAGAATTGCCAAATTTGGCACAGAGCTTCATGTTGTGAATGTCTCAGAAGACTTCAACTTTGAGCTCACAAGGAAAATATACAAGGTGTTCCAAAAAGACTTGGACAAATTTGGTCGTTAATATATTGAGTACCACAAATGATACTACAATACCCTTTGCTTTATATGATGCAGAAACTCATAAAGTTTTCTATATCTTCAGGTCTGGTAGTTTAAGGTAAAAGAAAATGGTGACTCCACATCTCAGTGCATCGAATGGTTCATCAAGAAGAGATCCGACACAAGTTCAGCGTAATTTCTGTACGAGGTACGAAAGGAATCCGCCATCACGGACTAGTATGAGAGAGTGGTACAGGTGGTTAAGGGAGACTGGAAGTTGTCAGAAACACAAAAGTACTGGTTGACTAAGCACAAGTACAGCAGACGTTGAACGAGTGAGTGAATCATTTCAACAAAGTCCCAGAAAATCAATCCGACATGCATCCAGCGAACTGGGATGACCAACCACCACTGTGCACAGGATTTTGCATAAAAGACTGAAGCTTTAAGCCTACAAGGTTCAGATTCTGCAGGAACTCAAAACAAATGACGGACCCAAACGCAAGGCATTTGCCTTGGAAATGCTCAGTCGCATAGAGGATGACAAATATTACCTTAAAAAGGTCATGTTCACAGACAAAGCTTATTTTCATGTATCAGGGGAGGTCATCTAGAACAATGTGAGGATCTGGGGCTCTGAAACCCCCGACATGATCATTGAATGCATACGTGGCAGTCCAAAGGTCAATGTGCGGTGTGGCCTTCTCCATGACTGCTTGGTGGGTCCGTGTTTCTTTATGGAGAATACAGTGACCTCAACAATTTACATGAACATGGTGGAAGGATTCGCCTTCCCAGATTGAAAACCTGCAACCCAATATCATTTTTCAACAGGATGGTGCTCACCCTCATTGGGCCTTATTTATTCAAGCTTTTTTCACGTTTTGGGGTAAATCCAATATGGCTGCCAAACCATGTGACTATGACATCATGTGTGAACCTTTTGTTCCTCATGGATATGTGGTCATATGTGTAAAGTTTCACCTCAATCTGCTCAGCTTTTTCTGAGAGGACGATTTTTGAAGGTTAAAAAAAAGGCTGCCAAATCACATTACTGGTGACATCATCAAAAAAAATTTGTGGACAATTTTATCCCTAGATGACCATGAAAAATTTTCATACTGATCGGATAGAGCGTTCTTCATATGCAATTATGACGTCATAACGAAGGTACCTCTGGCGTCAAAGAAAAATCACACTCATTCCCCATGAGGAGTACTTGCCGTGTGCCAAGTTTCAATATATTTCTTGGCACGGTTTCGGAGAAAGAGTCCAAAGTTTTTCCATTTTTCCAACATGGCTGCCACACCACGTGACCTACGACGTCAAACTATCATTAAAACATTCTTCATGCATGGTGAAAATTTCGTCTCAATCCGACAAGGAGTTGCGGAGAAAAACACGAAAGTTCTGTTACGGACAAACAAACAGACAGACAGAGACAAACAAACGGACCCAAATGCAATACCCTCTCCGAAGTACTGCTTTGGAAGCTACCACTGCAAGTCATAAGAGAATGAACAGAATGCAATAAATTTCCTCTCTCCACATACCTACTGGGAAATATGCATGCAGAGAGTTATTTCACTTCTAAAAAAAAATTGTCAGTACATCAAATAATAAAACAACCAGGACATATCAGAAGAGAAACAACAGCATGAGCATCTCCCTCCAGTGCATTCTAGTTTACTTGGCGATGATGAAGGTCTGTCATGAGTGTCACTAACTTATTATGCCTCCGCACCAAGGGTACCGGAGGCATTATGTTTCCGGGTTGTCCGTCCCTCCCTCCAGATTTTCGTTTACGCAATAACTCAAGAAGTAAATTGTAGAATTTCATCAAACTTGATAAAAAGGTAAAGTAAGACAGGGCAATTAAGTGATTAGATTTTGGGGCAGATGTGATAAAGGTCAAAGGTCAAGGTCAAACTCTGAAATTGTACTGTTTACACCCTAACTCAAAAAATATTGGGCAGAATTTCATCAAACTTGGTACAAAGGTAAAGTTAGACAGGGCAATTAACTGATTAGATTTTGGGCCAGATATGATAAAGGTCAAGGGTCAAATATGCAAATACTCAAGTGTTTGTGCGGGAGAGCAGAGGCATACCCGTCGACTGCGCGCAGTCAAATTACTCTAGTTTCTTCATGAAAAATGGTGCCTCAGTAGACCTTCTCTGATTCGTCTTCAATATCATCTAGTAGGTGAATGGAATTCTTAAAGTGTAATGTATTTTGTGGCTCATTTCCAAACTTCACAACCTCAAATTTGCATGGCAGCTTGGAGTCTAGAACGAGATTCTATAATTCGAGAATAATACCCTGCAAGTAACAACAAATATAATGTTATTATTCGTACCTGGCTTGTTTTAATCGACTCTGTTCGATGCTTATACTTGATAAAGTAGGATATAAGTATTTGTGTAAATCGGAAAACATGGAGAGTATAAGCTAAGAAGGGAAATTGGGAACTAGATTATATTATCATTCATATCCCATTAGATGTAGAGATGCAAATTGCTATTTAAGCGTATACCCATGAGTGAGGTTTTACATAACTGTGTGTGCATGGTGGTTGCTGGTGATACCTTTTTCAATCTCACAAATCCAGTTGGCGAGACTGTTGCAAGAGAGATATGATGCACTGAATACAACAGACCCTCCGATGACACCACAGAACCCAAGCGGCACAGAATTCATAATATTTTGAGGAACCTGCAAATACAAAATAAACCTCTAAAAACCTAAAACATTCTGGTTCACACAACTTAAGATGTTGAAAAATATGAAAACCTTTAAATCAACCAATTTCAGTTGATTGCAGAGCAATTGCCTCCCTCAACTCAAATTGGATATGTCATGTGCTCACCATGCTTGCCAAGGGAGGTTTGTGAGAATGAGCAGTCATGGGAATCAATTTCATACCAACCTGCTGAGAAGGAAATTAGTCTTTTATCACTAAATCAAACAGCCTCCATCCCTGATGCAGAGACTCCATAAATAAGTGGAGAGAAATTTGGAATTTGGCCAGTGCAGCAAATACAGTACAACAGAGTGATATTCTCAAACGTTGTCATAGAGTCTTTCACATCCACAAATTAAATGCAAACAAGTCAGCCAGCTTTTCATCCCATCCGAAGGACGGCATGCTTTGAGATGCTGCACTTCCTGCATCAGAACAGCTGCTTTCAGTTAATAGGAAGGTATTCATAGAACACTTACCCCACGCAATCTTGAGAAGGACTTGGTGCGAGGGAGGCAACTCTTCTGGTGGCAAATTTTTAATTGCATCTATTTTTTTTTTTTTGAACGGTTTTTGATGTATGCTTAATATGTGCTGCATCAAATGATCATGTAACATGTGGTAAAGTTTCAATTTCCTCTGTTGAACGGTTTTTTGATGTACGCTCAATATGTGCTGTATCAAATGGTCAGGTAACATGTGATAAAGTTTCAATTTCCTCCGTTGAATAGTTTTCGATGTACACTCTTAACACTAGAATTGCCACTTTATAAATGCTGGCAGTGATGACCGAGTACCAAGACATCCCGCTTTGAATGCAACCCGGCTTTGATCGGACACCTCGCCCATTACGTCCTCCTTATTTAATTGAATAACCCTGGCATTTGCCTCACGGCTAGGGTGGCTGGCTTGGAATCCCAGGGTACTGAGATTGAACCCTGTTAGCCGCTGAATTAACACCAGATGGGGTTTACTCAGCCTGTTATCTTTCCGAGATCAGTGAAATGAGCACCAGTGTACTGGCAATAGGAGCACTGCATCAGCCGCATAGCTGCGTCCCTAACCAATGATGCAACCAGCAGCATCAAGGCTGCACACGAGAGTGTGTGTATTCAATTCAATTCAGAATGGGATTTTAAAAAATTCAATTCAAATCAGATGGAGGACCAAATAAAATAGGTACTGCATTGGAGTCATCAGAAGGAACCCAAACAACTAAAAAGCATAGATGAAGTCATCAGGAGGAACTCGGATAACACTTGTGTTTCAGCTGCTACTCCTCAACCCTCCAACTCATTCAGGTGCAGCCAAGTGAGCCTTATTCAAAGAAAAAATTTTCAAGAAGAACCCAGATTCAAAAAATCATATATTTCTGGCTGCCAGACCATGTAGCCAATCAGGTTGAAATTTAAAACATGCATTCCTAATCACTACTAGATCATAATTTTGACGTTTCACGTCAAATGATTCAGTAATGCAAGAGAAATAATATTAAAATTTTCATTCAATTCAACTTGGCTACCAGACCATGTGACCCATTAATTATTCGTGAACACCGTGGTATCTCCTTGGGGAACATGTGGGTGAAGTTTCCCCTCAATCTGTCACGCCATTCTGGAGAAGAAGGTTTTTAAAAGTTTATTCTTCAAAAAATCATAGCTGACAGACCATGTGACCTATGACGTTTACATTTACAAACTACACTCAGTGTACAAAACATTAGGAACACCTGCCAGCTGCATCTTCCATCTTCCATGAAATAGACTGATCAGATGAATCCAGGTGAAAGTCATGATCCCTTATTCATTGCACCTGTTAAACCCACTTCAATCAGTGTCGATGAAGGGGAGGAGACAGGTTAAAGAAGGATTTTTAAGCCTTGAGGCAATTGAGTCATGGATTGGGTATGTGTGCCATTCAGAGGGTGAATGGGCAAGACAAAATATTTTAGTGCCTTTGAACGGGGTATGGTAGTAGGTTCCAGGCCCAACGGTTTGAGTGTGTCAAGAACTGCAATGCTGCTGGGCTTTTCATGCTAAACAGCTTCCCATGTGTATCAAGAATAATCCACCAGCCAACATCCAGCCAACGGCAGGTCAGTGGTCAAAAATGGCTCATTGATGAAAGAGGCCAAAGGAGGCTGACACAAATCGTGCAGAGCAACAGATGGGCTACAGTTAGTCAACTGACAGTCCAGTACAACATTGGTCCAAAAGGACCCATAAAATAATGTGAAACTGGTCTACATTGACATGAATGGGGTACGGCAGCCGATGACCGTGCAGAGTTTCACTTCTTTCAGCAAAAAACAAAGAACCTGCAATTGCAGTGGGCTAAAGAATGAAAACACTGGACACTGGAGGATTGGAATAACATTGCTTGGTCTGATGAATCCTCGTTCCTGGCGTTTCATGCTGATGGGAGAACCAGGGTATGGAGAAAACTACATAAGTACCTGCATCCATCATGCAGTGTGTCAACATTGCAGGCTGGTGGTGGTGGCGGCGGTGTGATGGTGTGGGGTGTGTTTTCATTGCACACATTGGGCCCTTGATAAAAGTGGCGCAAACATTTGAATGCCACAGGATATTTGAACATCATTGCCAATCAGGTGCATCCCTTCATGGCAGCAGTGTATCCATCTGCAAATGGATTTCTTCAGCAGGATAATGTCCCACGCCACAAGGATAGGATTGTCCAGGAATGGTTCCACAAACATGACGGAGAATTCAGCTTACTTCAGAGGCCTGCCCAGTCACCAGATCTCAATTCAATTGAGCATCTGCAGGATGAGATGGAATGAGCTATTCGGAGTAGAAATCCATGACCAGCCAACGTGACAACTGTGGGAAGCATCTGAGTCAACATGGGCCAACATCCCTGTGGAATAATGCCTGGTGTTTGCTTAATGGTTAGGGTGGTTGGCTTTGGATCCTAGGGTCCTGATTTCAAATCACGCTCAGCTGTTGAATTAATACCAGGTGGGGTTAACTCGGTCCGTCATCCTTCCGAGGTCGGCAAAATGAGTGCCAGCATGCTGGTATACTGTGTCGGAGTGGGGACCTATCCAGGATTGTGCCGAATAGCCAAGGAGACTGCTTAAGCAGCACCAATGCTCTGCACAGAGTATGGTCCCAATCTCCTCCTCCTACTGTGGAATGTTTATGTCACCTTGCAGAGTTCATGCCCTGACGAATTGAGGCTGTTCTGAGGGCAAAGGGGGTGCAACTCAATAGAAGGAAGGTGTTCCTAATGTTTTGTACACTGAGTGTATATTCCCCAAGGCTAGGAGATTGTGTGTGCCAGGATTCAGATCAACCTGCCAAGCCATTCTGGAGAAGGTTTATAGAGGTTTTTATTTTCAATCCAAAATGGCTGCTGAAACATGTGACCGATGACATCATAAATTTACACTCTGCCTCTACCTGGGGAGGGGAGATCGTGTTTGTGAAGTTTCGTGTTAATCGGATAATGTGCGTTCTTCTATACAATATGGCTGCCAAACCATGTGAACTATGATATTGTTGTGTCTTACCGCCCGTCGGCGAGCGAGCCGACCGCTTCCAGCCAATAGCGGCCGCTCTCGCCCACCGAACGGACAAACCTAGTCGCAGCTTTCGGATCAACGCCGAAATCCAGCTACGGGTGTATCTTTAATCACACCACAGCCTTGTCAATACTCTACCCACGCGCTACAGGGTCCGATCGCCGAATGGTCGATTTACCGAATTAATCGCGCGGGCAGACTACCGAGAGACTGTACCTCAACGGGGCCTGCATGGAAACGAGCCGCGAAGCAGTTCAATTATTATTTATTTACATGCACTTAACAGCTCTACTTAAGGACATGGCGCCACAACGTTCATTCAAAGAAAACCCCGGAAAGAAAAGGGGCAAGAACTGGGCCTCGTGAGCCTTTAATGGTTCACGGAGCTGTGAAGACCGAAAAAGCTCCGAGAGACCGCGCTGGTTACCTGCCGTCTTCGTGGCGACTCGCTGGGCGCTCCTCGACGTCCCGCCCACACGGCAGCTGGCGTGACCGTGGCGTGGCCAAGGCCTCGTCGTGCGGCCCAGTCGATCGGGCCTAGTCGACAATGCCTCAGAGGAACGAACGGGCCTTTGCTCTTTCAGAGTTGATGCTCTCTTAAGAGCCCGTCTGTTCCTCAGCGTCGTTTGGACTGTCCCGGGACCCGATCACCTCAGACCGTTATGCCGCTGGTTGACGACTCCTCTCCGGCCTCTCTCCAGCGACGCACAGTTCGGCACGGCACGGCACACTGCGCCCCAGGCTCCCGTCTCCTCCGCTCTCTCCAGCTCCTCACCGACTGCAGACTCCAGACTCCAGGCTGACCCAGCTCCCAACGCGACTCCACACAACTGCGCGCTTGGCGTCTATGCGCGCCCTTATATTGGGTCCGTGAGGCGAGGTTTTGATTTCCGATCTCTCACCTCTGACCCCCCGCTGGCTCCGCCCCTTTCGATCTTTTGATCCGAATTGTCGCGAAGCTCGGAGAGAGCGGACGTGGGTGAAATCATCGACCCCCGCCCCAACGAAGGAGTCCCCGCGTCTGGTGGCAGAGATGTTCGTTGGGAACTCGCCGTGGCTGGCGCAAATATGGCGGCGTTTGCGGAGATGAAGGTGAGGCGTTGCTTGTTGTGGCGTAGGTGGTGAGGGGATGTCGTGGTGGTCGTTGTGGAGATGGTTGATGAGAGCGATGTTGGTGGTGGAGGTGGTTGTTGTGAAGGCGGTTGTGGAGAAGGTGGTTGTTGTGAAGGAGGTGGTTGTGGTGGTTGAAATGCGGTTGGTCCAAAATAAAGATAGCAAAAGAAAAACGGCAAACTGAAGATTCACAGCCCTGCACACGAATAATTGCCCATTAAACATCGGTGGGGAAATCTATCTGAACACAGACTTATCGACATAACTGATCTCTGGGATACCTTGATGGTATTCTGTGAATTTCCACAACCGTAACAATATCATAGGTGGGGAACTTTCTGTTCCTCATGTTTAGGTGGTCATACCTCAAAAGTTTTGCCTCGATCTGTTCAGCCGTTTCAGAGAAGAAGATTTTTGAAGGTTTAAAATATATATATATATATATATATATATATATATATATATATATATATATATGTATATATATATATGTATATATATATATATATATATATTTATATATATATATATATATATATATATATATATATATATATATTTATATATATATATATATATATATATATATTGTGATGATCTCCGCCACTCCGGCGTGCGGGCGACCGCTTTTAGCTAATTGCGGCCACGCGCCCACCAGCCGTGGCAATCCAGTCGTAGCTTTCGGATCAACGCCGAAATCCAGCTACCGGTGCGTTTTTAACCACACCACAACCTTGTCAATACTCTGCCCCCGCTACAGGGTCGATCGCCGAATTGTCGATTTACCTAATTATTTGCGCGGACAGACTACCGAGAGGTTGTACCTCAACGGGACCTGCTCGGAAACGAGCCGCTTAAGCAGCTCGCTCAGTTTGCGATTGCCGAGCGGTTTATTATCGCCAAGCCCCGCTGGACCCGATTAGCTTATCGGTGTTAAAAACAGCTATTTATTCTGAACGCAATTATGGCAATTCAATGGAGGAAGGGACGCAACGAGCAGGTGAATATTCAAACAAAGGGGACATTTATTTGGAATGCAGGCACGTATGCAATGAATGGGGGTAAGGGACAAGACACGAGCAAAAAGACCTACAGCCGTTGTCTATTTACTACGTACATGCACTTAACAACAATTCTCTACTTATCAGACAAGGCTTCCATGCAAAAACCGCAGGAAAGAAAAGGTCCTGGCTCGTAAGCCTTTAATATTTCCTCGGAGCCAGGATAACCGGAAGGCTCTGAGAGACCAAGCAGGCTACCTGCCACCCTCTTGGTGACTCGCTGGGTGACCCTTGATGTCTCTGCCCGAACTCGTCTCGACTCCAACAATGCCTTCAAACGGTGCCTCCAACGGCGAACCGGCTGGCTACTCCTCTCCGGCTCCGACTCGACCAACTGCTCCCGCTCTCCACACCGATGTCCTCCCCAATTCTCTCACAACCATCAACAACTCACTCGGCGTCGACACGTGCCTTTTTATCGCTGCGTGCGTTAGCTCTGCCCTTCCCAGCACGCAGGGGGGGGGGGGAATTCCAGGAGAGTCTGGCTTGGCTCTGTCGTTGTTGCCCAACCGTCATTTCTGTTTACCCGTTTCGAGGGATATCGGGGCGGGAGTTGAGTTGAGGTGCTGTTTTGGGGGTTGTGGTGGCATGGTTGGTGTGTGGTTGGCGCTGTGGTGAGGATGGCGTGGTTGTTGAGATGCTGTTGTGGTGGTGGAGGTGGCGTGGTTGTAGAGATATTGTTGAGGAGTGGTGTGTTTGTTTGAAATTAAAGACAGAACAGAATAACGGCTAACTCAAAGATGCACAGCCCGGTTCACGAATAAATCCCGTGAGACATCGGTGGGGAAATATAATCTGGACACACACTTATCGACATCACTGATCTTCAGGGAACCTGAATGGTGATCTGTGAATTTCCACAACCGTAACACTACCCCCTCCCCTTTTTACAGACTCCTCCCGAGTCGTCAAATTTTCGTGTGCCTTCTTGTTTAAGTTTCCCCTAGTACGATTTACCTTTGGATCCCTGAGTGTGACATTTGGTGTATCCGTGTCCCCAAAAGTAAATAACCTACGGGCTGTGTAACTATCTAAACAAACTCACTCATACAGACGACTTAACTAAAATTGCCTGCACTACGACAAACATGCAGGGGGGGCAAAACTCATTCACAATTTTAGCTAAACTTACAAATTTTACACTAAACCATGGCCCAGGACTGATGGACTCTGTGGGGAAAAGGGCATGGCAAAGTTAGTCATAGTTTGAGGGCGAGCGCCCCCGCAGCTGAAGGTCGGATGTCTTTGGGGCCTGTTCAAAAGGCCCCGTTGTCTGTCACAGAACCTTTTCATGTCTTCAGCTGCTGGAGGCAACTCACCTCAACCCGGCATGCGATATATGGCATCCCACAGGCCATTTTTGAAGCAGGGAGCCAGGCTGCCCAAATGCAGTCTCTGGCTCATGAAACAAATGCAGGCATGAACACAAACGGTGCACGGGCTGCACCAATGCAGTCCCTGCAGAATACTGAATGCGTCGGCAAGCAAACACAATGGTCGGCGGGGCTACCTACAGGGCAGTCCCCGCAACTTGTGTGATGATCCTGGCACACATGGTAATGTATGGAAAACACGGTGCACGGGCTGCTCAATGCAGTCCCGTGGTATAGCTGCCTGCAGGGGAGTCCCTGCAGAATACTGAATGGGCACCGACGCAAGCAAACACAATGGTCGGCGGGGCTGCCTGCAGGGCAGTCCCCGCAACTTGCACAATGATCCTGGCGCACATGGTAATGGATGGAAACAGGGGCAAATGCAAACACAAGGGCCAGCAGGCATGGGGTTAAGGCAGATGCAGGCAGACAAGGCATGGCAAGGCCTGAACAGGCCACTGTAGCACAAACAGGCCGGCATATGAAGCTGGCCGGCCTCTTGTCTCGTTCTGGAGGTTTGTGGAAGGAGTGCGGTGATGCCGCCAGTCTGAAGGCGGGCTTGGACCTACCCTACTGTCTACCTCCCAACCTATCGCCTTTGCCTGTCTCTGTCCATACCCACTCCCTCAGTTTGTAAAAACCAAACTTCGCCCCATCTTATTTTTTTTTCTTCTATAATCCAGCCATAAATCATCTCCCTAACCCCCTTTATTGTATCTGTCCGGCTAACCTATCCTGTCACCTAGCCTACTCCCAACCCCTACGTTCCCTTCCTGGAGGGGAATAAGGGAGAGCTAGCATCCTGTCTTGAGGCCCAATTAAGCCTCAGAATGGCCTCCTCAGATCTCAGCAATCTAACCCAAGGTGGGTCCAGCGGCCGACAACGAGAGCGAAGGGATGGATGGTGCGGAGGGGTACACTTCCCTATCGAGCCTAACATTTATTAACTTTTAACTACCCCGGGGCTTTCCAAAAGCGCCTGTCGCTGAAACTATTGGTTCTACCAATCAAGATTCCCGTCGCCTGTGTTGGTGTCCTCACAAATTTGGGCCTTGTCCTCCAATTTTTGTCCATGCCCTTGCACGGTTTCGGGGCTGGGCAGCGCGGCTCACTTGGCAGGAACTACCCCCTGCCGATTCTCCAACTTTGGCACCCCCGGGTCCTGCGACTGTCTCCGAGCCTACCAGCTCCCTAAAACCTGGGGGGGGTGCCTTCCATGGCTACTCCCCCCTCGATGCTCACGTGGCAGGCTGGCACCACGGGCCCCTTTCCCCGGGTGCCCGTGCCCACAACACTGCCCACGTGGCTATTGGTGCTACGGGCCCCGCATCATGCGGGCCCACCCGTGCCCACTACGCTATCCCGGCCCATCTTGGGCCCTTGGCCTACTGTGGCCGACTAGCCCGGGGTGACCACTAAGCGATACTCACCGTTCGCAGCCACGCACCCAGCCCGTCAACAGGACTCCTGCACCCCTCCAAACGGGTTTCGAGCCTACATTCGCACCAACAGCAAAAAGACCTCCATTTTGCCAATTTGACTAACCCACTATCTGACTTTACTCTGACCCCGGGGTCCCTTGGGTGGGAATCACTCCCCCCCCCAATCACTCATCGAACCATGCATTCCACATTCACTCCATTCACACAGGCCCGCTGGCCCTCACTCACTCAGCTTGTTTCTTTTCAATTCTCTTCTCTCACATCGCTGAACACTGCCATTTTTCTCACGAAATCCCTCAACTAACTCAAGCTCCCTCGTCATCCCTTAAAATCATGCACATTCCATTTAACTCTACGTAGCTAAGCTACGTCCCCTCT
>NC_140963.1:130098542-130113542 GCF_056783735.1 Eptatretus burgeri | reverse complement strand
ACAATTCTATTGACAAGCATTACATGATTTGGTGTACTCTCATTATACACACACCATGTGGCCAAAAGTATGTGGACACCTGCTCGTCCAACATCTCCTTCCAAAATCATGGGCATTAATATGGAGTTGGTCCCTTCCTTTGCTGTAATAACAGCCTCCACTCTTCTGGGATGGCTTTCCACGACATGTTGAAACATTGCTGTGGGGATTTGCTTCCATGCAGCCACAAGAGCATGTGTGAGGTCGGGCACTGAAGTTGGGCGATTAGGTCTGGCTCACAATCCGCATTCCAATTCATCCCAAAGGTGTTTGATGGGGCTGAGGTCAGGGCTCTGTGCAGGCGAGTCAAGTTCTTCCACACGGATTTTGACAAACCATTTCTGTATGGACCTATCTTTGTGCACGGGGGAATTGTCATGCTGAAACAGGAAAGGGCCTCCCCCAAACTGTTGCCACAATGTTGGAAGCACAGAATCATCTAGAATGTCATTGTATGCTGTCGCGTTAAGATTTCCCTTCACTGGAACTAAGGGGCCAAGCCCGAACCATGAAAACCAGCTCCAGACCATTATTCCAACTCCATCAAACTTTACAGACGGCACTATGCATTCGGGCAAGTAGTGTTCTCCTGGCACCCGCCAAACCAAGATTCGTCCGTCGGACTGCCAGATTGTGAAGTGTGATTAATCACTCCAGAAAATGACTTTCCACATCACTTTACACAACTCCAGCCGATGCTTGGCATTGCGCATGGTGATCTTAGGCTTGTGGGCGACTGCTCGGCCATGGAAACCCATTTTCTGAAGCTCTCGATGAACGGTGTTTGTGTTGACGTTGCTTCCAGTCAGTTTGGAATGCGGTAGTGAGTGTTGCAACCGATGACAGACGATTTTTCCACGCTACACGCTTCAGCACTCGGCAGTCCCGTTCTGTAAGCTTGTGTGGCCGACCACTTCACGGCTGAGCTGTTCTTGTTCCTAGACGTTTCCACTTCACAACGACACTTACAGTTGACCGTGGCAGCTCCAGCAGGGCAGAAATTTAACGACCTGACTTGTTGGAAAGGTGGCATCCTGTGATGGTTCCACAATGAAAAAAAATCACTGAGCTCTTCAGTACGTCCCATTCTACTGGCAATGTTTTTCTATGGAGATTGCATGGCTGTGTGCTTGATTTTATACACCTGTCAGCAATGGGTGTGGCTGATATAGCCGAATCCACTCATTAGAAGGGGTGTGCGCACACTTTTGGCCATGTAGTGTATATCTTATTGGGCCTCTCTCAATCATTATCATTCTCAATGTTATTGAGACCGTGGAATCAAAATGGAATTAAAACACAACGCACAGACTCTGTCTTCAGACTCAGTGTGTACCTGGGCTCCTTTCACAACACCTGTTTCTACATGTTGAGATCCCAAGTAACCCATTCGTTGTGCCATGTGTTGACCACACTAATGAAACGTTAATGTCAAGATGCTTCTCTGTACTATTCCATCGAATGAATGCCTCAAAAAACTGCACTGGCGCTTTCATGACAGCCCAATGACTTCCCAAACTCTTCGTCACATTAAGGAGATTCTGTGATGATGAAACAGACCAGTCTGTTGTGTGTATAAACAAAAAATTCCATCACAGCCGGGTTTCCATCTTTATTTTTTTTTATGGCCTGCCAGATCAATGAGAAAAAAATGGTTGATTTATCCACAATGAAATATAAAAAGGTGTTGATATTTCAGGCTTTACCCTTTGTCGAAGCAAAAGTTATTTACTTCGCCAAAGGGTAATTACCCGGAACGTCAGCACGTTCGCATCAGGGCTGGCAGGATGGTCTAGAGGTATGCACACTCGCCTCTGAGCCATTTAGCCTGGATTGTAATTTTGGTCCAGCAACAAACTGTCAACTTGGAGTATCACCGGCAGTGTGGGGGCATCAACGTGTGGGCTGTAGCTTGGATGGACATTGAACTGGATGTCTTGTTCTGCCAGCATCAGTTGGTAGATGTTAATGATCCCACGGTGTCCTTCATGAGGAGTCGGCAAACTATTGCTGGCACCTTGAACAAATTCCGAATTACTCACCTAACCTACATGGAGTGGTGTTGCATCAGCTGCACAGCCACACCCCCAGCAAATGATGCTATCTGGAGCCATGCGCTGCATACGAAAGAAAAATAACTTTTTCATTTTTCACGACAGATAAATCAACCATTTTCTTCTTGTTTTCATTCTCTTGTGCCACGCACTCAGACTTTTGGTTCTGTGCTTGAATTAGCAACGACATATCTATGCCAGATCAATGATCTGGGTCGATTTTTCTAAAATTTATCCACTCCACGAGGAAGTACTACACCCAAAATTTGGGGCGTCTCGGTGCTAAGGTTCAGCCGTGAAAGAATAGTGTGCAAACGCACAAACAAAAACACAAAAATAAACGCACAAACACTTGAAGATATGTATATAGATTAAGGAAAACTGAATACACTCATGGCTTTTCTTCTGAAAGATATGATAGAAGTATTTAATATTCATAAGCGAAGACAGCAGGCGGGGCAATTGTGATGAATTGTCTGTGAAGAACAGTGGTCTGAAATGCTGCATTACCTCGTGCCCATTCCAAGGTAGTTTGTGAAACAAATTCCAAATTCCTGTTCAACAACATTTGGAAAGGGACTTTATTAGCCGACAAACCTAACTACACTCTTTTGGCACAGCACAAGGAGGTTAGGTAGGTAGTACGGCAGAGATGCATTCAACAGGCTAACAGATTACCATGATGGTATCCAACAAGCGAGTCATTCGTATCCTGGGTGGACTGTTTATCGGCTGCACCCTAATGGTCAGGCTACTCACCAACCACAAATGAACACCGCAGAAGATTGAGTTTCAGTGACAAGGTTTCAGAGTGCAACATACTGCAGTACATCAAAAATGTCGATGCTGATCTCACTCCCACCCCAACTCTCGATGCCCACACTACTTCCCATAAATTTGGTGGAAGCAATCAACCAGAGCTCAGGATTAGTAGCAACGTTGTTCAGCGAGAATTTATCACTCGTCATTTCATAAAGGTAGCTCCATCACACTGCACAATACAAATGCTTTAAATTATAACATTGGATTGCACATCATGTTTATAGTTTTGGAAAACACAAGAAAATGTTCATGAGTTGTGTTGGTGTGTGATTGTCATGACCTGGAAACAGACAGAAAGCTTGACGTCGGTAACCCAATTCTCGGCACATTGTTTTTCCTCTTCTCTGGGACTCGTTGCTGGCCACTCTGTTGTTGTATAACCAATGATGCGAGCCTTGCATACAAACTGAACACGAGTCGCCTCACAATTTCTCACATCCCACAGGCCTAATGAAAGCCCGACTGCCATGGTGACACAACCGGACATCATACCTGCGCAAGATCAGAAAATAATTTAAACATTGTTATCACAACTACGACGTTGATAACAATTATTACAATCAGAATAACTATGATATCTACATTTGTCAAATGTTTAATATGGATTTTAAGTTCTCAGCGAGTCAAGCTTACACTATAGTACGCATAAAAGTGGTTCTTCAAACCTGGCTGGTCTTTGTTCCAATGGGAATACACCAGGGCTGTTCCATCAATCCAACTGAAAGTCCCGGGATTATCACGATCTGTTTGACCAAGCCAGACAGCTCCATTTTGAATCACATCACCCACGAGACTATTGAGAAAGGCCTGCTCAAACCTGAAAAGGTTCGATACACGGTGGTCACAAACTCATTTAAAATGGTTCACCAGTTGTTGTTTTTATCGAAAATGTACAAACACTACAAAAGACAATCGTGTATCGTTTTGAGCTGCTTCTGCACCTGCAATGAGCAATTTATTGCAAATATGCTATCATCACCTGCCATGTGGAACTTTGCTTACATTTGGTTTATGGCCAGAAGGTGAATTATGAATGGGCTGCCTCATTTAATTGCATTTGCATATGGATGTCACAGACTTTATGTAAAGTTTCATACGAGTAGAGCATTGTGCACTTTTAGTGGGATAAAACTTTACATTCAAGCTTTGCTGATGACTTGCATTGATGACAATTTTAAACTCTCTTTTGAGCATAATTCCATTGCTCTCTCTGATATTACAACTCAATGTTATAAAATAAGCTTATACAGTGTAGTTAATTTTATCTCATAACATTCCATATTTAGTGTCATAAAAATCATTTTACAACAGAATGTGTGATCTATTATGTTAAAGTATCCGGATTTTTCCCTCCTCTGTCCATTCGTCCCGATGTCTGTCAAGCTGCATCATTACTGCATTATGTCTAGCGCTCCGCTAGGCGTCTACGGATGTGCATGTCATCCCGGCATCCAACACTCAACCCGTCCCATCGCTTTGCTGACAGCGGTTGAACACCATCTTGGATATATTGTGAACCGTGGTGTCTGTCCATGCGTTTGTCTGTCTCTGGTTTATGTCAGCCACTTCTCACACTGCATTTGAAAAGCTGTGCACGCAGGCAAAGCTCAACATTCACTTTTGAAATTATGGGAGAACAGGCATGAATAATGTTGATGCCAAATTTTATTTTGTAAGCAGGATATTTTACTCTCCTTAAAGACAAATCCAACCTCCACCGCCAGATGTTGCACCACCATTTTGTGGCACCATAAGTAGTTCAGAGCTTTGGCTCTGAGTGAAACGAAGAGTGCAACACAATTAACCTTTTTTAAAGTCCATGAAATAATTTAAATTGATAGATTAACTTAAACTTTTCCCATTAATGGGAACGTGTACTTTTGCTTGCCTTTCCCTTCACTGGGGACAGGAACTTTTGCTTGTCACCCATATATCTGACTCTATCTGACGATCTGACATAAATAGGGGACTGGCTGAATGCGAGACACTAGGCGCCGGGATGACGGATTTAGTAAGACGGTGGAGTAGTAAGACATTGTTACGTCTGGGACATCATAATGGCCTCACGTCTCGTGCTCGGCTAAGTCTTTGTGGTAATGTATTATTCATGACTCAATGAGAATTTCATTTTTCAACTTGAAAAAAACAAACAACGTAACGTCTGATCCCTGGGAACATAAAACAAATTCATAATATTGTTTTTTTGGCGAATCGGTGTGCACATTACTAAAATTAACGCTGGGTTGCTAGCAGTAAACAAAATGTTTCTGGAATAATTTTTTTTTTGCAAATACTCACTGAATAAACTGTATTACTAGAATTGTACATTTATAAGTTATGTTATTCAACCACCGTTAGTGAAGTGACGAGTTCCATTCGAGTGCTTAATACACGAATAATAATAATTAGAAGGGCACGAGGTAGAGCGCATGCATCCACCACGTAATGCCTGATCCACGAGAACATATCGAGCCCGTTACATTTTTGAAATATCATGCCATATATCGTTTTTGGCGCCATCTCTCAATGGTGAAGAATCACTTGAAAAAATAAATAATTATCGTATCCAGATGTGGATTCGGACCTTCACCAAAGTCAAAATAAATTTGACATGGTCACACACCCAACCTGTCCACAACTTTTTGAGATATCGTGCTATATATTAGTTTCGCCCCATCTCTCAATGGTGAAGAATCACTTTAAAAAATCTTGTAGTCTGATCCGGATCTGGATCTTCACCAAAATAGAATCAGTTCGTCATTGTCACACACGCAACCTGTGCACTAAATTTCTTCCGGATCTGTCCACAACTTTTTGAGATATCCTGCACACAGACAGAGACAGACAGGCAAACAGACAGAGAGGGGTGAAAACATAACCTTCTTCACCTTTGGTGGCAGAGGTAATAATAATAATAATAAAAAAATAATAATAATAATAATAATCACTAGAAAGCATTTCAAAATGCAAGGTCCATCCACGGCTGCTTTGTACTCAAACTAAATTTGATGAAAACGACAGTTTTTAGAAATTGCACATTTCATTAATTTTTGTTCTCCAGATTCTCTTAATAGAGGTTTGGTGAAGATTTGATTACAAAAGCTAAATTGGCAAAAATGTTATGGCCTGGACATACACATTGAAGCTCAATGGTAAATAAATAAACAAACACAGAAGTGATTTAAAAAACGTGGCATCTCATGTTTGACTCGCTGTGCTGCGGACATGCTGATGAGGCATACTTGTACTTGTATTTTGATATGTTGATATTTTCATATTTTGATGCCCTTTGATATTTTGACCCATTTATCAATGAGTCATTCCTTCTCAGGGTTTGTTGTACATTTCATAATAAGGGTAGTTTGTTCTTTCATAACATATTCTGATTAGGGTTTGTTGAAAATTAGATGACAAAAGCTCAAATGGTAAAAACTTTATCATTATTGTAATGTACTCTGATCATTATCATTATTATCATTACATTCATTGTCATCCTTCTACCCTCTACCTCAGGAGAGCCAGAAAACAACATCTTTCTCATCTCAAGTCTGAACTCTCAAACCTCTCTCCCTCCTCAAAATCCTGGTGGCGTTTAATCAAATCTGTTTCTGGTGTATGTTCTCCCTCCATCCCCTCCCTTACCTCAAATGGCCGCACTGCTGATTCCACACGTGATAAAGCTGAATGTCTAAACTCGGTGTTTGCAGCTAAATCTTGTGTCCTAAACCCATCACTATCTCTACCCACTTTACCCAGTCGCACCCAACTGTCCCTGGACTCTGTATCCTTTTCTCCTGACAAGGTGGAGAGCTTGCTTTCAAACCTCGAGTCAGATTCTGCAACCGGTCCAGACGGCATCAGCCCACGTGTCCTCAAAGCCTGCTCTTCTGCTCTTGCTCACCCTCTCTCTGTTCTATTCACCCTCTCATTTTCCCAAGGTCATCCGCCATCTGCTTGGAAATCTGCTAACATCACTGCCCTGCATAAAAAAAGGTGCAAAAACAGATCCCTATAACTACAGACCAATCAGCCTTCTCCCAATCATCAGCAAGGTGATGGAATCCATCATCGCCTCAGATATGAAATCCTTCCTCTTCTCCAATGGCTTGATTTCCAATCATCAATTTGGTTTCAGACCAGGTCACTCTACCCTGGATATGCTGCTTCTGCTCTCCCATCAATGGATGGAGGTCCTCAATGCCAGACAGGAAATCCGAGCCGTATCCCTGGACATATCACGTGCTTTTGACACAGTCTGGCACCCTGCCCTACTCACCAAACTCTCTTCCCATGGTATTCAAGGCCATCTCCACTCATGGCTCGCAGACTTCCTCTCCTGTCGCAGTCAACGTGTGGCCCTAAATGGAGTTCTTTCATCCCCTCTTCCTGTGCAGGCTGGAGTTCCTCAAGGTAGCATTCTGGGCCCTGTTCTTTTTCTGGTTTTCAGCAATGATCTCTCGGACTCTCTGGAAAATCCTCTATTTCTCTTTGCCGACGACTCCACCCTCTGCCGTACCATCTGTCATCCCTCAGACCGGCAAGCAGCAGCTTCTTCACTCACTGCAGATCTGGATAAAATCACAAACTGGTCCAACACGTGGAACATGTCTTTCAATCCAGACAAATCTCACACTCTCACTATGTCTCTTCGAAAGGACCGTTTACAAAACCCCCCCATCCACTTTCTCAACAATCCTCTGGAAGAAGTCTTTTCTTTCAAGCTTCTAGGTCTCACTATCTGCCATGACCTTTCCTGGGAAAGTCACATTTCCAACTTCGCCTCAAAAGCCAGTCGCCGACTGGGAATCCTCCGTCGTGCTAAGTCCTTCCTCGGCCCTCTTGAGCTCCTGACCACTTACAAAGCTTTTGTCCGTAGCCTGATGGAGTACTGCTCTCCCCCTCTGGGCTGGTGCTCCTGCCTCCCACCTTTCTCGGCTTCACGCTGTCGAAACCAGGGCATTTAAGATCATCGGCATCTCCCGCAATGAAGCTGAGTCTTTGGGCCTCTCACTCAATCACCGCAGGTTGGTCGGTGGTCTTTCTGTCTTCTACCGACTCCTCTCCAGCCTTGTCCCCCCTGCTCTCTCTGCGATTTGTCCCCACCACATTTCCACAGGGCGCTCAAGGTCCGCCAACAACCCCCTTCTGGTAAAACTACCAAAATCACGAATCACTGCTCATCTTCACTCTTTCATTCCTCTTTTTCCCGCCTTTGGAATAAACATCCTCACTCTATTCTTTCCCATTCTTCCCTCCAGGCTTTCAAAACAGCTGTTCACCACCACCTCTTATCTTCCCCCATCCAAATCCTCGATCTTTACTACCCCCGATAATCCACCCAAGCCCACTTCCTTCATTTCTCCTGCTTTCCTTCCTGAAAGTCCCTGAAATGTCCATCTTCTCTTCGCCATTTTCCCCGTCCCATCCCCATCCCTCTCCCTTCCACAGTTCACCTAATGTGTCTGTTCCCCACTGTTTTGTCCCTTCCACTCCCGCCCCTCTTGTCTTATGCCTCCTTGCTGTGAGTTGTGTGTTAGCTCTCATACGAGCCTCGACCAAGGTATACAAAAAAAAAAAAATCCTTATCAATATGTACCATTATCATTATTTTTATGCGCCATTATCATTATCAGTCCATTTTCATTATCATTATCACTCAGCGTTTACTGAAGAAGCCCGAAACACTTTTGATCATTTTCCTGCCGAGAAATAAAGTTTATGGGGAGGGGCCTCCATGTTATAGCGCAATTCCCCTCGCAACTACATTCCTGGAACTCTTTTCCAATGTGGCTCTTGCAGCTGTTCTGCGGTGGGGCTAATATAGTTACTATGACTTTGCCTTTTCACATTTTGACCAAATTATGAAGTATTTTCTTCATATTCTCAAAATAAAGGTTTGTTGAAAATTTGATTACAAAAGCTCAAATGGTAAAACAGTGATGGCCTGGCCAGGGAAGGACACATGGAGAGAGACACACACACACACACACACACACACACACACACACACACACACACACACACACACACACACACACACACACACACACACTGTACTGTTTCTTTGATATTTATATGTTTATGTATATATTTGATTCTTGTGTATTGACTGACTGCCTCGACACAACTGAGGTTGTGGACCTACTGATGTAGATCTGTGACAAAGGTTGTGGATCTGCCATTTGGAGAGGTTCCTGGCTGAAAGGATCGAAACCTCAAGGAAAAACGGTGCCCAGCTGATGATCCACGTAGTCGGAAAAGTGTTTTTGTTTTTGTGTTTGTGAGTGTTTGTATGAGTGTGTGTTTATGTTTGTGTGAGTGTTTTTTGTCTGTGTGTGTGCTTGTTTTTTTTTATTTTTACTATTAGTGTGTGTGTGCGTGTGCGTGTGCGTGTGCGTGTGCGTGTGCGTGTGCGTGTGCGTGTGCGTGTGTGTGTGTGTGTGTGTGTTTTGCTTTTGTGTGTGTGATTGATTTGTTAGGAACAGTTGTGTGTGAAAAAACGAGATGTGCGTGTGGCATATTTTTGTGGAGTTCTAATGGAGCTTTCTGATGTGGAGTGTGATTCACCAACATAAGTTTCATGGTCTGAGTCGATTCGGCTGATTAACTGCAAAGAACCCAGAAAAATTCCCATGTTTTAAACGCACGCTCTGTTGAGGTGTACAGAGAAGCTTAATAAGCCCTTCCATGGCAAAGCATTCTAATTAGAAAATAAACAACAAAAATAATGATAACATTGTAATAAATTGTAAATTAATGAATACTAATAATTTTAACAACAATAACAATCGCAGTATAATTTGACAATAATAATAATGAACACGTCATCCCCACACTGGCCCAAGCTCAACTGGGCAGGTATGCTCCAAGTCCAATGGCCCAACGGGTCCACAGGTATATAATAAACCAAAATTTTGCATGCATAATAAGGGAACTCGAAGAGAGTGCATGAATAAAAACTGGGTATTTGGGTAAATATAAACACCCCTTTTGAAGTTAATTAATGGAGTGCTCATCATTTTTAAAAAAACAAATAAAATCCTGACCAAGATAGCAGTGTACCATTTTGGTCAGGCTGCTGTCACCTCACAGGGGTCTAAAGTTCCCATTTTGTTTTGGACTGCTCAAATATGCTTTGACTTGGAACAGGACACAACGGTCTCTGTACGATAAAGAGCTGAAAATTAAAAAAATTTTCACTTTCCTGACTCATATCATCGAATGCCTTATCTTCATTCCTACGAATCACTGTGTACATCGCTTTTGTAGGTGCTATAGTTTTCAAATTAGGAGCTTGGAGTGATCAGTGTGACCACTCCTTGGCTTTTTTCACAAGATCTTGGCTATTCATTGTTCACCTTGGCGTCTTGGTTTTCTATAGGTTTTCTTGGCGTGTAGGTTTTCTATTATCATCGCTTTTCCGAAACCTTGTGAATTCTTGGCTTTTTTCATTGGCTCACCTTGGCATTTATGAAAATGAGGAGTGGTCACACTGTTGGAGTGATGTGATCTTCTATATAAAAGCGAATGAGACACTGTTTGTTTGTTTGTGACACTCCTCCTCTGAGTGGAGAGCCCCCAAGGTTAAATGTGACTAAACTTTATAGAATCACACTTGTTGTTTTTTTGTTTTTTTTACCACAATGCACCTTACTAGGGGTTTTAAAGTCATTTTCTCACAATTCATAATTTATAAACACACGAGCCACCACCACCTGTCGCCATCTCCGAGGGTAAATACATATATGCAATGCTTTATAAAAAGCCCAATTTTTTCGGATTTCAACCTGGATACCTGTATAATTGGTGAGTTGGTGAGCTCCGATCATCAAATGTGAAAAGTAACTGTTAATCAAGACGTTGCGATCAATAAAATCGACGACGAAGGAGTCACGTGACCTCTCCAATGCGCTAATCTCTAATTGTTCAAAAACAGAAAATAGTACAAACAACCAATACATCGATATAAAGGTGATTTTACTGCTCATCTAATGATGTAACTCTCAAAAGGTGAAAGAAGAGTTTGTAGAAAGAAAAAAGAAAAAAAAGGTTACCATCTTAGCTAACTTCTCCAAATACAGAACCTGTGAAAATTCCTTTGTGGGAGGGAGGGAGAGAAACGGTGGTGGTTGGAGGGGAAGGGGTGGGGTGGGAGTCAGGTAACAACTGGGGAGACGGTGGACATACCCACACAATACACACCTCTGATACAAATGGCAAAAACTGGATGGTGCAAACAAGCTGGAAAAGGTGAGCAACAAACAACACTCAATCCGAAACAACACATCCCCATGTGTACAACCATGTGTATAATATAATTTTATGTTGTAGATGTTTTTGAAAGATGCTGATAAAAGCAACAGCTCGCACCAATTATGTCATCATCAGGATAGATATGATACTTTCCAAAGCCAATCATAAAAGTTTAAGAGATTTCAGCAATTGCAGTATGCTCGCTTAATGGAATAGTCTAAGAAAACCAGTCAAGCACAGTATGCAATATGCTCAAGCACAAAAACTAGCGAACCAACAAACACAAGTGGCTGTTTGGCTCTTTGCCAAACACCATAAAACAATGATGAGTACATGCTGTGCAACGTTTTTATACTTTTTTTTGCTTTCAAGACTTGCTTTTATTCTCTGTTCACCACTTGCCACACAATAAAATGAACAAATTGTATCAGCAACATGGAAGTTAAAGGCACAAGGATTCGAGGCCTTTAGCTGCAGGAGAATAAGTAATAAGTATCAGAAAAGAAACTAAATGAACCATGCAATATAAAAACGTGACGGGGGGGGGGGGGAATCTATTCCATGAATGCTATTATGTACTATATACAATTAAAAAATAGCTTTTCGAAATGATTGCAAACATCATCCCTTTCAATATTCGTTTTGTCGTTATCACTGAGAATAATTGAATGATCATTGTCTGAGATTCTTTTTTCCCCCAACTGCAGTGGGTATTTTTTTTGTTAATCTCAAAATTGCTCAATTCCGGTGAGATACGAGATGAAGACCTTCGTTTTTCTGTTAGAAATATGCAAATGAGTGCAAATTATCTCATGTGATGCAAGTATGAAATACTTCTTTGTCAGAGTTCAGGTGTGATTGAGAATTGTGGGTCGAAAACTGAGACAATCATTGTTTAAGATAGTTACAACATGGAGCATCTTCAAATTCGACACACATGTGTGATTATACATCACAAAGTAATGTTGTTTACATAAGGTCAATGTTTGTGTCCAAAAAGCATGCTAGGTGGTGTTCATGCTCCAGTGGTACAATGACAGCAGCAATCCCAAAGGTTCATGGCTGAGAAGTCGGTAAACAAACTTGGCAGTGACTTTGGTCCACTGTCACTCATCATGTAACAAAAAATAAATTAAAAAAGACAAAGGTGGGAGGAGGTTGAGGAGGAGATGAAAAGCAAAGGGAAACAAGTAAAAAGAGCAATCGGACACTGCAGATCCTCGCCAGGACTTGTTTTATGTGGTGTTTGTGTGGTTTTATGTGGTGTATTTTGTGTGGAGTTTGTGTACTGGTGTGTTACGTAATTAATAATAGACATAACTAGAACTACCACTTTATAACTGCTGGCAGTGATGACCAGGTACCAAGACGTCCCACTTTGATCAGACACCTGACCCTAATGCATGACGCTTATTATTATTCGATTGCATTCAGAATGAGATTAAAATGAATTCAATTCAAATGAAATGGAAGAACAAATAGGTACAGTCCTGCATTGGAGTAATCAAAAGGAACACAAACAAGTAAAAAGCAAAGATGACGTCGTCAGAAGGAACCTGGATAGGATTCGGAGTTTCAGCTGCTATTCCTCTACCCTCAAACCCATCCAGGAGCAACCAGGTGAACCTTATTCAAAAATATATATATATATATATATATATATATATATATATATATATATATATATATATATATATATATCAAAAATAACCTAGAGTCAAAAAAATTAATATTCCTGGCTGCCAGACCATGTGTCCAATCAGGTTGAAATTTAAAACATATATTCCCCATCACTATTTTAGATTGTAATTGTGAAGTTTCACATCGATCGATGAAGCTGTTCAAGAGAAAGAATATTTTTAAAGATTTTCATTCAATCCAATATGGCTGCCAGATCATGTGACCTATCAATTTTTTGTGAACACCCTGGTATCCACAAGGCTTGGGGAACATGTGTGAAGTTTCCCCTCGATCTGTCCAGCCATTTTGGAGAAGGAGATTTTTAAAGCTTTTATGAAAAATCCAATATGACTGCCAAACCATGTGACCTTTGACATCATAGGTGGGAACGTTTTGTTCCTCATGGATAAGCGATCATGGCTGTAAAGTTTCACCTTGACCAGTTCAGCCATTTCAGAGAATACATTTCAAAGTTTTTTTTATTTTTAAAAAAGATATGGCTGCTGAGCCACATGACCAAAGATGTCATCAATTTTTTTTTCTATCGACCAATTTATCCCAAGATGACCCTCAAAATTTTTTATACAAATCACATGCAGCGTTCTACCTATGCAATTATGACGTCATAACAAAGGCACCGATGACATCATACAAAATTCATACTTAATCACCACGTGGAGTACTTGATATGTGCGAAGTTTCAATTTTTTCCACGGTGCGGTTTCAGAGATACAGAGGTCGAAATTTTTCCCTTTTTTCAACATGTATGCCACACCACGTGATCTATGACGTCATAATTATCATTAAAACATTCTATATGAGTAGTTGCTCCTTTGGTGAAAAGGTCATGTCAATATGACAAGCGGTTGCAGAGAAAAACTGTACTCAAGTTCTGTGCAGCTAAACAAAGAAAGAAAGACAAATGGACCCAAATGCAACACTCTCTTCTGTGTCGAGGGTAATAAAATAAAGAACAATGCATTGAATGCACTTATTTGATTAAGAGGTGTCAAAATTTTTACTTTTTAAGTAGGTAATATTAACCTAAATTCCAAATACCTGCTTTTAACCCATCCTGGAGACGAAAGAATTCCTGCAAAAATGTAATAAAACAATCTGACTTCTTTTCTAGTTGTACTAATCATCATGTGATGAAAGTAAACATATCTCTTAAAACAATTAAGCACAAGCCCTTACTGCAATAAATCCCTCTGGAATGAGAATCAGAGAGTGGAGAAAGATGAAGGAAGAACCAAAAGAGTGAAAAGGCATCAAAAGAAAGTGTCGTACGTTTTATGAATTTCTCACCTGTTTCCCACAGACACCAAAGTGCTCTGCTTTTCCTTGCAGGTGTTTTCAGCCTCATTAAATGTGGCTGGTTTGTTCACAAAAAGGTAACAGAATTGTTCATATTGTTTCCAACCCTGAAAAAACAGCAGGTGTAAGCTGCAATGTCTTCAGAACTCTGATGTTTTAAATGCTCCTCAGATGAAAGACAGCCAACTAGAGAATTCAATGCTATTTCACATTACCCAACAATTCCATATTTCCCAACTATTTCAGAATACCTGAAGCCCCTCTTCATTCAATGTGTTTATGCGTATGTATATATTGTTACGGCTGTGGAAATTTGCAAACCACCATGAAGGACCCGTAGGTGAGATATCTCTAAGTACATGTGTAGTTAGCCCAAACCCGTTGTATAGAGGGTATTTCTGTGATTCATTCGGGCTGCGATCCTTTGAGTTAGGCGTTTTTCTGTTCTATCTTTATTTTGAACCAACCACGTCTCAACCGCCATCACACAACAACCACCTTAACCACCACGCCAGCCATTGTCTATGACAATGACATTGTCTGCCCCCTTGTCTATGAGGGTGGCTTCTTTCCTTTGCTTTTGAGTAAATGTGTGTTGGCGCAGTCTGCAAAGTAGAACTGTATAAGTGTTGCCATGTGTGCGCGTAGTCGGTAGTAACTCTGCGTCGCCGTTGCTGTTGTTTTGATTGCTATATGTGCATTTTGACCGTTTGGCTGTATATGTGTACTTTCCGTGTGCCGGGAAATAAATGTGCTTCGTGTGAAATGTTTTCCCGTTTCGCTTCGTCTTTTCTTTATTGACCCTCCATCCTGCTTCACGTAAAGGGTTCGTAGT
>NC_140963.1:130081042-130093542 GCF_056783735.1 Eptatretus burgeri | reverse complement strand
TTTGAGGACACGTGGGCTGATGCCGTCTGGACCGGTTGCAGAATCTGACTCGAGGTTTGAAAGCAAGCTCTCCACCTTGTCAGGAGAAAAGGATACAGAGTCCAGGGACAGTTGGGTGCGACTGGGTAAAGTGGGTAGAGATAGTGATGGGTTTTGGACACAAGATTTAGCTGCAAAGACCGAGTTTAGACATTCAGCTTTATCACGTGTGGAATCAGTAGTGCGGCCATTTGAGGTAAGGGATGGGATGGAGGGGGAACATACACCAGAAACAGATTTGATTAAACGCCACCAGGATTTTGAGGAGGGAGAGGTATGAGAGTCCAGACTTGAGATGAGAAAGATGTTGTTTTCTGGCTCTCCTGAGGGTAGATACACACTTGTTCCGAGCTTTGTGGAAAGAACTGAGATTGCCCTCAGTTGGGTTTGCTTTCCATGAGGCAAAGGCAAGTTGTTTCAGGACAACTGCCTCGCCACAAGCTTCAGTAAACCAAGGGCGGGAGGAAGGGTAAGACAACTGGTCCATCATTGGTCCATCATTTTGGTCCATCATTTTTTTCAATTTCTTTGGCTTAGGTTGAGTGATGACGTTGAAGCCAGTACTCCGTTCTTCTTCCGAAAGCTGGCTATTGGGAGCATCGATATCACAGCTTTCTGCCGGAAGATTGCCACGTGGACTGGATGTTCTACGCCTCTCAAAATTCCAACATGTTACCGAGAAAAAGACTCTTGCTGAGAGCTATAGAATCACGTGTTGCGAAGTGATTGAGGTGTGGAATAGAGCGAGATTGCCCACGCAACGTCCGGATGCATGCGTACGCAAGCTGAAAAAGCTCCACGAGAGATATCTAAAACTAAAGAAAAATCACAAAAGGGACAACGACACTGGTGAAATGAACATTGATCTATTTCTTTCACATCTGGAGGAGTTATTCGATGTAGCGACAGCCAATGCATTGTCGGAAATAGTGATCAGTGGCAACCGTGACTTCCTGGAGCATCAGCGAGAGAGCGTGTTCTCTCATAGCATGGCTGCAGCTGATTTAATCACCCACTCGAGAGAGGAAAATAAACGAAAAAGAGACGAAAATGAAGACTTAGCTCAGAAACGTTACGCTGAAAGGGAAAGTCGCAAGCTGAAGGTAACTGAAAGCGAACCGATATCGTCTACGTCAGGTGAATCTGAATCTGAAAGTCCGGAGGATGAATATATTGCTCCCTCAACGTCATCAGAGACCCCTGGCTGCAGTAAAACAGAAGCTCATTCGGCTACTTCATTCAATCCCAAACCAAAGAACATTTTCCAATCTCCGGATGTTGTAGCAGCGCTGGATCGCGTGAACTTGCCAGATCGCGGGGCTGTGTTCGTGGCCGGAGCTGTCGCCAAGGCCCTCAGTCATGATATCGGCGACATCACCCTATCACCGGGCTCTGTACGACATTCTCATATGGAGGGGCGAAGAGAAGCAGCTGCTGCCGAGGAAGACGACTTCTCCCTGAAAGGACTTCTTCTTCTCCAATGGGATGGTAAACTCTGACCAGATATTGACGGCTCAAAGAAAAATGTCGACCGTATCGCGGTGCTGGTTACTGGTAACGGAGAAGAGAAGCTATTGGGTGTCCCAAAAGCAACCAGTGGAACAGGCAAACAGCAAGCAACTGCTTGCATTGATTGCATTGAAAAATGGGGAGTCAAACATCAGGTTCATGGCATTGTCTTTGATACTACAAAAGCAGCAATACCGGCCTACATCGAGGCGCTTGCATCAGACTCGAGAACTACATGGAGAGAGAAATCGTGTGGGCTGCATGTAGACACCACATGCATGAAATAGTTCTGTTGCACGCCTATTCCTACACATTTGGTGGAACTTCTGGCCCCGACGATCTTCTGTTCAAACGCTTCCAGAATAAATGGGCAGACTTGGATCATAACCAGTACGACGTGTGTACGGTTTTTGATGATCCAGTACTCGCTGAGCTGCGAGTGGAGATGTTGGATTATTTACCGATAGCAATCACCCAACAACAACCGAGGGACGATTACCTGGAATTGCTGAAGATATCTCTCCTATTCCTAGGTGGTGATGCGGATGCCGGATCTTTCAGATTCCGGGCTCCAGGAGCAATGCATCACGCTCGATGGATGGCTGAAGGAATATACGCTATAAAAATTTACTTGTTCCGCCATCAATTCAAACTGACAAAAAAGAAAAGCAAGAATATTCTGGACTTTGCCTTGTTTGTGAGCCTGGCGTACGTAAAATATTGGAATGAGGCAACCATTGGGGTCCGGGCTCCTTATAACGACATCCAGTTCATGAATGTGCTCAAACTTTACCCGGATCGGAAATTATCAGACAAGACAGTTAAAGCGTTCTCGAACCACCTGTGGTACCTGTCGGAACACTTGGTGGGGTTCGCCTTCTTCGACGATCGCGTGACCGAGGAAACAAAGTCGAAGATGGTCACCAATTTGTCCAGACCAAAAGCTGTTGAGTACCATCAACCAATTCCTCCATCAGACATGATTGCGGGGCCTGAACAAATCCCAGGATTGGTTACAGAACGAACGATGACCTTCTTCTCCCTGCTGGGTGAAAAAAGCCGCGAAAAGGCCTCCGAATTCCTGAAGGTAGCGCCGAACGAGTGGGAGAGCCATCCCTGCTACACAGAGCTCCAGCAGGCATGCAGGAGGCTGAAAGTCGTAAACGACACTGCCGAGCACAGTATCCGACTCATCCAGCAGAACAACGAGATACTCACGAAAGACGAGGAACAGAAACAATACCTACTCAGACTTGTTTCGAACCATCGCAATGCCCTTCCTGAGAGGAAGTCTGCGAGCCATGAGTGGAGATGGCCTTGAATACCATGGGAAGAGAGTTTGGTGAGTAGTGCAGGGTGCCAGACTGTGTCAAAAGCACGTGATATGTCCAGGGATACGGCTCGGATTTCCTGTCTGGCATTGAGGACCTCCATCCATTGATGGGAGAGCAGAAGCAGCATATCCAGGGTAGAGTGACCTTGTCTGAAACCAAATTGATGATTGGAAATCAAGCCATTGGAGAAGAGGAAGGATTTCATGTCTGAAGCGATGATGGATTCCATAACCTTGCTTATGATTGGGAGAAGGCTGATTGGTCTGTAGTTACAGGGATCTGTTTTTGCACCTTTTTATGCAGGGCAGTGATGTTAGCAGATTTCCAAGCAGATGGCAGATGACCTTGGGCAAATGAGAGGGTGAATAGAACAGAGAGAGGGTGAGCAAGAGCAGAAGAGCAGGCTTTGAGGACACGTGGGCTGATGCCGTCTGGACCGGTTGCAGAATCTGACTCGAGGTTTGAAAGCAAGCTCTCCACCTTGTCAGGAGAAAAGGATACAGAGTCCAGGGACAGTTGGGTGCGACTGGGTAAAGTGGGTAGAGATAGTGATGGGTTTAGGACACAAGATTTAGCTGCAAACACCGAGTTTAGACATTCAGCGTTATCACGTGTGGAATCAGCAGTGCGGCCATTTGAGGTAAGGGAGGGGATGGAGGGGGAACATACACCAGAAACAGATTTGATTAAACGCCACCAGGATTTTGAGGAGGGAGAGAGGTTTGAGAGTTCAGACTTGAGATGAGAAAGATGTTGTTTTCTGGCTCTTCTGAGGGTAGATACACACTTTGTGGAAAGAACTGAGATTTGTGTGAGACCGAGCTTTGTGGAAAGAACTGAGATTTGTGTGAGACCGAGCTTTGTGGAAAGAACTGAGATTGCCCTCAGTTGGGTTTGCTTTCCATGAGGCAAAGGCAAGTTGTTTCAGGACAACTGCCTCGTCACAAGCTTCAGTAAACCAAGGGAGGGAGGAAGGGTAAGACAACTGAACACGAGAGGGGATAAATCTGTGCATGAGGGAGAGCAAGTTTCTTTGAAAGAATTCCCAGGATGAGTTGATGTTTGAGAAAGTAGTGATAGGAGACCAGTCTGTAAGTTTGATGGCTGCTCGGAGACCCTGCCAGTCGGCTTGAGTGAAATGCCAGACTCGACGGCGGTGAGGTGGTTCTCTGATAACAGCCAGAGAGATGTCTACTTTGACAAGCATGTGGTCAGGTGACTGATTGGAGCGCAGGAAGAACAGCAGATATTTTCAAGATAATTGGTCAAAATCAGATCTAGAAGAGATGGAGTACCATTGGTTGAGATCCGGGTCGGGAAGTTAACAAACTGTGTCAGTCCCAATGAGTCACAGAAGTCTTTTGCTGAAGTTCCATGGCAGGTGAGAGAGGTACCCACACCTCGCCAACTGGCGTGATGACAATTGAAGTCACCACATAAGAGGAAGAGAGAGTTTGGATGAGAAGATAGAAGATGGTCCATGTTTTCGGATAGTGAGGTGTAGATGGAGTCATCACTGTTCGGTGGACGGTACAGTACACATATAAACATGAGGTGGGAGTGGAGGGGAAGCCGAAGCCAGAGGTATTCCTGGGGGTGTGGGGGAGTGAGAGCAGTGCATGGAGAGTGAGGAATAGAATCTTTGATGAAGAGAGCAACACCTCCACCAGGACGAGGCTCAGGTCTGTCATACCGTAAGAGGGACTAACCAGGGAGAGATACTTGGGAGTCAGACATGTCTTGGGAGAGGAAAGTTTCTGTTAGGCAGATAATGTCTGGTTTGTCAGTGGCAACCTGTATGGAAAGATCTGAAAGGTTTGAGCGAAGGCCCCGGATATTTGAGGTCCACACTTTTAATGAAGAGGTAGGGGAGGAGGCTTTGGGTGCAGGAGGTGGAGGGGGAGGGGAGGGTAGGACAAGGGACGAGGGGGGGAGGTAAGGAGGGTTGATGAAAGAGTGTGGGGTATTGCAGAACAGCGAGGGGAGGGGGCCGAATGAGGAGGAGAAAAGGCTCTGTGGTGCTGGGGGAGAGGGGGACAAGAGACAAGGAAGAAGGCAGTTGAGGATTTGAGGAGGTGGAGTGAAGAGATGGAGGTGAGAGGGCAGTGGAGGGAGGCAGGTTGGTGGATGAGAGGGTGGCAACTTAGAGAAGGAAGAGTGAAGGGGATGAAAGGTGGGAGAAAGGTGAGGGGGGAATTTTTGAGAGAGGTGAGAGGGAGGCTTGGAGGGAGAAGCGTGGGATGGTTGCTTTGAGAGTGAGGGGTGAGGGGGGTGAGTTGGCACTGAAGTTGGAAAAAAAGAATGGTTGATGGAAAGCGAGCATCCATGGCAAACTGTGGTTTTTTTAAGTTTTACGTCAGAGATGCGATTTAACACAATTCTTGATGGATGCAATGAAGGCGAATTCAGAGAATGGAGAGAAGAAGTGCTGTAATAGTTGGATTTTTTAGGCAAGGAATGAAGGAGAGGTCGAAATGAGAGCAATCTGTTAAAATAGCAGAAGAGTAGTGCATTGTGAAACAGTAAAGAGTACCACATGTGTGAGAGAGGAAGATGAAGCATTATAAGATCGTTTTTGTTGTTAATATTAATGTATGAGAGAGTTCAACAGATTAGGTCATGGAAGTGTAGAAAAAAATTGAGGAAGAAGACGAGGAGGAAGCTAAGAGGAAGAAGAAGAAGAAGCAGAATCGGGAGAAGGTGAGCGTGTTGTTGTTGTTGTTGGGTATTTTTTTTTATTTTTTTTTTTTGAGATAAGAAAGAGATTAGTTGGGAGAATGGGGAATGTTTGGAAAGTGGGGAGGATGAAAATTGAAGGTAATGGGGAGGATAGAAATTGAAGGTAATGGGGAGAAAAAAGAAAAAAAAAAAAAAAAAAAACGATCGAACACCGAGTGGAACCGGTAGGCCTCAAGCCTAGGCCTAGGCCTCAAACACCAGGTAAGAACGTCGACAAAAATACTCACAAAATAGCACGATTTTTGAAACAAAACCGAACTAGGAACACACAGTAACATGTAGGTGAGAAAATTAAACAGTTAAAACGGGACAAATAACAACCGGAAACTTAGCTTTGAGAACGTCAGCAGGGAGCCCCGAAGGAGACCTCTCGCCGCTCCAAAACCCAAACCTGGGGAGAGGCGGTCGGGCCCAGGAAGGGCGGGAGATGGGCCATCAGGGGGTTCCCCAATTCGGAACGGAGGGGGGTATAATTCGGCGTACCGGAGGCAAACACCTTACCAGAGGAGGTGTTATAATTGTGGCGCAAGGGACCACTTGCAGCGGGAGTGCAACGCCCCGCGCAGGGAAAGGCCCCCGCGAAGAGAAGAGCCACGTCCCCCCAGACCACCAACTCTGCCCCGGGTCAATAGGGATAGCAAGGCCCAACCATCACCCCCCCCCCACCAGTCCCCGGGAAACTAAGAAGTGCCGAACATGTAGGGCCGTGTTCGGCAGACTCGGACGGAGAAGAGCCCTCAGAACTGCGACAGGTCATCAATTGTGGCCAAATTGGCAATGGTTGCTTAACAATTCGGTGCAAAGTTGCCGGCGTAGGGGTAGACGCAGTTGTGGACACAGGAGCAAGCGCCACGATCATCAGCCCTGTGGTCCTTGATTCGAGTGTAGACGGTTGGGATGAGATCCACCATCTGCAAAACCATAGTTTGCAGCTCGCTACCGGGGCAACGGCCCCTATCATAGGACGTGGTTTCGTGTCGTTTAAATTGGGCACCGTGAAACCAAGGATAGAGATTTGGGTGGCGGAGGTGTGCGACCCATGTCTAATAGGGTTGGATGTGCTAACGGCCGGTGGTTGTAAGATCGACTTGGGCCGGGGGGGTCATGCAGTTGGGCGGTGAGGAGTTGCCGTTAGGGGGCGTGAGCACGGATGAGAGGGTGGAGCTGGAGGCTCCTGACTCCGTGGTCATTCCCCCGGGTGCCGAGGCGGTGGTCCCGGCCCGGTGACGAGCACACCCAACGTAGCAGGGCTCCTGCGGCCTGGCGTAACTACCGGCAGGGCCGTCAACCCCAGGTTTAGTCGTGGGCCGCACCCTGGTAAGTACCGACGGGCCAATAGTGCCCGTGCGGGTGATAAATGTTACCACGGAACCACGCACTATCAGGAAGGGCACGAAGGTGGCAGATTGCACCCCAGTAAAAGAGGTCGCAGAGCTAAGAGACGATAACGTCGGGCCAGATCGGCCCCAGAGAGAGTCTCCAGACTCGATTAGGAATTGGCCAGGTCCCATTTGCGAGATGGTAAATCGGAGTAGTGTAGATTTGGAGGATGCCCAGCGGGAGGCCTTAGACAAGCTGATCGACCGACACATCGGGATCTTCTCCTTGTCACCCGAGGATATTGGACGTACGGGCCTGGTGCAACATCAGATCCACACCGATGGGGCCCGGCCTGTCCGTCAGCCTGCTCGAAGGCTCCCATGGAGCAAAAGAGAGGAGGCTGATGAACAGGTTGAAAAGATGCTCAATGCAGGTGTCATTGAGCCCTCGGGAAGTCCTTGGATGTCACCAGTTGTGCTGGTTAAAAAGAAGGATGGGACCACGCGTTTCTGCGTGGACTATCGCAAGCTGAACAACGTGACACTCAAAGACTCCTATCCCCTGCCTAGAATTGACGATACCCTCGACGCCGTTGCAGGCTCTAAATGGTTCACAACTTTGGACCTCAAGAGTGGGTATTGGCAGGTGGAGATGGATAAGACGGGGAAGGAGAAAACGGCATTTTCCACAGGGAAGGTACTGTATCAGTTCACTGTGATGCCATTCGGTTTGTGTAACGCCCCCGCCACCTTTGAGAGACTGATGGAGCGTGTACTAGGTGGCATGCCGTGGCAGTCATGCCTGGTGTATCTGGATGACGTCCTGGTACACGCTAAAACATTCACCCAGGAGATAGCCAATTTGGACCAGGTGATTGGGCACCTCAGGCAGGCAGGGCTGAAATTGAGCCCAGAGAAATGCACTTTGTTCGCGACAGAGGTGGCCTATCTCGGACACGTGATAGGCCGCGAGGGGGTGAAGACCGACCCCGGAAAAATTACAGCGGTAGAGGAGTGGCCCGTACCTACAACTGTCAAACAGGTACGGGGCTTTTTGGGACTTTGCTCCTACTACCGGCGCTTCGTGGCAAACTTTGCGGAGATAGCCAGGCCCCTTCACCGGTTGACGGAGAAGGGGTTGAGATTTAATTGGACGGGGGAGTGCCAGGAGGCCTTCCTCAAATGAAAGGGGTGTTTGACATCCACACCGTTTTAGCGTACCCCACCGATGATGGGATGTATACCCTGGACACGGATGCAAGCCAGGAAGGATTGGGAGCAGTCTTGTCTCAGACACAGGGGGGCGTGGAAAGAGTGATCGCGTATTACAGTCGGGCCATGAGTAGACCCGAACGAAATTATTGCATAACTCGCAAGGAGCTATTGGCTATGCTGTCTGCTGTGAGCCATTTCCACCTGTACTTGTACGGGAGGAAATTTTTGGTTCGAACTGACCATTCCTCCTTGCAATGGCTCTTACGGTTCAAGGAACCGGAAGGCCAGATTGCAAGGTGGTTGGAAAAATTGCAGCAGTACGATTTCAGTGTGGTCCAGAGAGCCGGCAAGGCTCATGGGAATGCTGATGCGCTCTCTCGACGCCCCTGTCTGGGAGAAAACTGCAAATATTGCACGAGATATGAGGAGAGGGACCAATTGGCAGACGCCTCCCCGAAACTCCCAGTCCGTGCGGCCCGGGTGGTAGGCCCAACTTTGCCACTAACCGCGGGAGAGGAATTTGGTGGATTGGCATGGAGCACGGCTCAGCGGGAAGACCCCGTGATAGGGCCAGTGTACAAATGGGTCCAGGAAAACAGGAGGCCCAGTGGGGAGGAGATCGCCCCATTCGGAGCGCGAACAAAGGCATACTGGGCTCAGTGGAGGACCCTAGAAATGAGGGACAACATCTTATATCGCAAATGGGTGGAGATTCCTTCCGAACAAACTTCTTGGCTGGTGATAGTCCCTGATGGGTTTAAGACCCAAATTTTGAAACAGGTGCACGGTACCCGCGCCGGCAGCCATTTGGGCAGGACCAAAACAAAATCTCGGGCCCGCCGGCGGTTCTATTGGGTTAACATGGGGCGTGATGTAGAGAACTGGTGTCGAGCATGCGACGCCTGTACTGCGAAAAAAAAGGGACCGCCACAGAGGATGAGGGCCCCACTCCAACTACATCAGGTTGGGGCCCCCCTTGAGCGAGTGGCCATGGACATTTTGGGACCACTGCCCCCCACTCGCCAGGGTAGTAAGTATATCCTCGTAATTATGGACTATTTCACCAAATGGCCGGAAGCCTTTGCCCTTCCCAACCAGGAAGCAGGGGTTGTGGCCAAGGCCTTCGTAGAAGGATTTACATGCCGGTATGGGATTCCACAGGAGCTGCACACGGACCAGGGATGAAATTTTGAGAGCGAATTACTAAAAGAGGTGTGCAGGCTCCTGGAAATTCGAAAAACACGGACAACGCCCCTGAGACCACAGTCTGATGGCATGGTGGAGAGGTTCAACAGGACCCTGGTCCAACAGTTGGCCCTCTTCACCGCCACTAACCAGGAGGACTGGGACGAACATCTTCCTTACCTCCTGATGGCCTATCGCGCGTCCCAGCATGGGTCTACCGCGTGTAGTCCGGCGCTGTTGATGTATGGACGGGAGCTGAGAAGCCCCGTCGATTTATTGTGCGGTCCGACGCATGAGCGGCTTGATAGGCCCCCGGGGGAGGGCTATGCCCGTCGGTTGGAGGAAGGCATGGAGAAGGTCCATGCCTTCGCACGACACCAGCTCCAACAGGCGGGCATAAAGATGAAGCGCAGGTACGACCACCGGAGCCAGGTGTGCAAATACCCACCGGGGGCGAAGATTTGGTTCTTTAACCCCCGGCGGAGGAAGGGCAGATGCCTGAAGCTCACCTCACCTTGGCAGGGCCCGGGGGTCGTCCTGGCGCAAATCAGTGATGTGGTCCTAAAAATTAAAATGGGACCACGAGCCCTTCCCCGGATTGTCCACGCGGACCGCCTGAGGCCTTACAAGGGCGACCTTACGCCCTCATGGATATGTCTTGCCGGAGGAGTCGGTGCTGGAACAGCCGCTCCCGCAGAGGCGCAAGGCTCTCAGAGCCTTGCAACGAGTTCACGAGCCCAGTAGGAAGGGAGGAAATCCCCCCTGGGAAATAAGGATTTGGAGACAGTGACAGACTTTGGATGTGTAGAGGGGACGTAGTTTAGCTACGTAGTGTTAAATGGAACGTGCTATAGTTTAAGGGACGACGTGGGAGCACGAGTTAGTTAGGGGAGGTAGTTAGAAGGATGGCAGAGTTCAGTGGTGTGTGTGTTGAAGAGTTGGTGAGTGAAGTGGAAGCATGTGCTTGGTGAGCGAGTGAGGCCAGCGGGTCTGTGTGAGTGGAGCGAATGGGGAATGCATGGTGCGATGAGTGATTGGGGGGAGGCGTGACTCCCGCCCAAGGGACCCCAGGGTCAGTGTAGACTGAGTAAGTGGGTGAGTCAAATTAACAAAAATGGAGGTCGTTTTGCTGTTGGTGTGAATGTAGGCTCGAAACCCGTTTGGAGGGGTGCAGGAGCCCTGTTGACGGGCTGGGAGCGTGGCTGCGAAAGGTGAGTATCGCTGAGTGGGTACCTCGGGCACCAGGCTAGTCGGCCGTAGTAGGCCAAGGGCCCATGGGGGGGGCTGGGATAGCGTAGTGGGCATGGGTGCGCCCGCTTGGTGCGGGGGATCAGGGCGCCATTAGCCGCGTGGGCAGTGTTGTGGGTACGGGGTGACCCTCGGAAAGGGGCCCGGGAAGCCAGCCTGCCACTTCAGCGTTTCAGGGGAGGTGCCATGGGGGGCACTCCCCGGTGTTTAGGGAGCTGGTAGGCTCGGAGGCAGTGTAGTGCCCGCGAGTGCCATAGCTGGAGGATCGGCAGAGGGTTGTGCCTGCCAAGGGGAGCCACGCATCCCAGCCATGAGACCGTGTGAGGGCACGGAAAGAAAATTGGGGGGCAAGGCCCAAAATTGTAAGGACACTAACACGGGCGACGGGAATCTGGGTTTTTAGAACCAATAGTTTAAGCGAGAGGCACTTGTTGAAAGCCCCGGGGTAGTTTAACAGTTAAATGGTTAGGGTAGATAGGAAGTGTACCCCTCCGCACCATCCATCCCTTCGCTCTCGTTGTGGGCCGCTGGACCCACTTTGGATTAGATCCCTGAAGTCTGGGGAGGCCATCTTGAGGCTTTGTTGGGCCTCGACACAGGACGCTAGCTTTCCCTTGTTCCCCTCCGGGAAGGGAACGTAGGGGTTGGGAGTAGGCTAGTAGAAGATAGGTTAGCCGAACAAGGACGATAAAGGGGGTTAGGGGACGAATTATAGTGGGGAAGTAAAAATAAAAACAAAAAAATAAGTTGGGGCTAAATTGGGTTTCACAAATTAAGGGAGTGGGTGGGTACAGTGACAGGCAAAGGCGATAGGTGGGAGGGAGACAGTAGGCAGGTCCGAGCCCACCTTCTGAGTGGCCAGCACCACCACACTCCCGCCACCAACCTCCATCTCAAGGCGAAAGGCAGGCCAGCATCATCGGCAGCTGTTGTTTTGCTGCAAGGCCTGTGCCGGCTGGATCGTCTGCAGCTGCTGTGCTTCAAGGCCTGTGCCGGCCACTTCATCTGCTGGCTGTGTTTTCTTCAAGGCCTGTGCCAGCCAGTTCATCTGCCGGCTGTGTTTGCCTGCAGCGGCCTGGTTCTGCAGGCTGTGTTTGCCTGCTACCTTTGCCATGCCATGCCCACGGCCTATGTTCACCAGCCCCCGTTCAATTTTGCTTTGCCCCCCCCCCTGTTCATTTCCATGTGCGCCAGGATCAAGGCAACAGTTTGCAAGCTGCGAGAACTGCCCTGTTGGCAGCTACAACACGGGCCTGCAGTGGCGGCCCGTGCACCGTGTTTGCGTCCATCCATTCATCCATCCATCCATTGTGCTCATTGCGTGTGCCACTTGAGCTGGCACGGAGACTGCGCTTGTGCAGCCCATGCACCGTTGTGGTTCACTGGGTTCATTTTAAAAAGGGAAGGCCTTGGACTGCGTGTGAGCAGCCGGCCACGTTCCCTGTCACCTGCATTGCTTGAGCCAGAGACTGCATGCGAGCAGCCTGGCTCCCTGCTAACTGCTTTCTTTTTGCAGAGTCCATTGATCCTGGGCCATGGTTTAGTGTAAAATTTGTAAGTTAAGGTTAAGATGTACTGTACATATGAGTGCGCCCCCGGCATGTCTGTCTTAGCGCCAGCAATTTTATTTAAGTCGTCTGTGTGAGTGGGTTTGTTTAGTTAGTTACTCAGCCCTCAGGTTATTTATTTTGGGGACACGAATACCATGAATGTCACACTCAGGGATCCGTAGGTAAAACGTACTAGGGGAGAACTACACATGATGGCACACGAAAATTTGACGACTCGGGACGAGTCTGCAAAAAGGGGAGGGGGTAGTGTTGCGGTTGAGGAAATTCGCAAACCACCATTCAGGTCTCGTAGGTGAGATATCTCTGTAAGTACATGTGTAGTTAGCCCCAAACCCGTTGTT
>NC_140963.1:129963542-130076042 GCF_056783735.1 Eptatretus burgeri | reverse complement strand
TGATGTGGCATGTGGCCGGTGACAACCTATTGCCAGAGGAACCTCAACATGGATGGGAACTGCATGATAACTCCTACAGTATTGTGTGGTTTACATGTCTTCAGATGCCAGAAAGTGTTATCCCAGAAAATTCGGAGTCGAATGAAGATGATGAAGAAGATGGGGACATAAATTACCATTGTGACAGTGACACTGATGTTGACGATGACAGCTCTGACACTGACAGTGATGTAGACGATGATGACGATGACTGAATTATACTGTAGAGCAATAAGCCAGGTCTGCATGGTACTCCTGTGGTTGCAATTAAAATATAATTTTGACTGTCACAACAAGAGTGAGACGTCGGTATTGGTGGGCATGGACACAACAGGAAGTTGCTGAAAATGTTTTCATTTCACACATCTCGGCCTACTTACCGTAGCTTTAGCATTTGATTTATTTCTTATACTATGTAGGTTTATCTGTAACTGTAATTTCACCTGTCAATTTATAGGGCTGGTGGATAATTCACACTGCATCACAGAGTTCAGTTGTTATTGGTTTGGTAGATTAAGGTTTCACTTTATACTCGTGTAAAACTGTTCGTGCGTTTGTTGTAAAAGTGACGTTGTTCTCAAAAGCTGATGATCCCTGACCAGTATGGGAAAACGATGTTTAGAAACATAGAAATTTGATAGATAGGGCCTAAATGGACATTTTCAATTCGCATACATGTATATTTTTCGATACATGTTGATCCTCCAGATGAATGATAAACAGGTATAGCATGGTATTGATGATTTCATCTCACTTTGTGTATGATCAGATTGACATTGACACTTCTCAGATTGTAACCTATCTAATTAGTGTTTATTACGTAATAAATTTCATTATTCAAAATTCACATCAACTGTTCTTTTACATTAATTTTGTTCTTTGGTTATGATAAGTGACAATACCGGATTTTCCAGTGTAAATTTCTGGTCCAATCTTTAAAATTGAGACCCCGTTTGAGCCTTTATTGACCCTTCTTAAGTAAAAATTCCAGGGAATATCTTTTCTTGAGTTACATACTTCTGATCAATGGTAATAGGGGATCTGATTGTGTGAAATTCAGTTTTGTTCTCCAAAGTGTAATTGAGACCCTTTTTGGCCCTGACCAAAGGAGCATCTTGAGCAATAACGACAGAGAAAATAATTTCTCGAGTTATATGGCATCAATCCATGATGTGGATAAAATCAATTCACCAAATTTCAGGTCCATTCCCAGAAGTGTAAATGAGACCCTTCTGACCCTTCTTAAGTAGAAACGGCAGGAAATATTTTTTCTTGAGTTATAAATTTGTGATCAGTGGTGATAGGTGATCTGATTATGTGAATTTCAGTTTCATTCTCCAAAGTGTAATTGAGACCCTTTTTGGCCCTTACCCAGGGGCCTTTCTTAAGTAATAATGCCAGGGAATTTCTTTTCTTGAGTTACGTTTTATTCAATACTGCTCGGAACAGAATCCACAAAATGAGTTTCAGCCTTGTTCTCAGAAGTGTAATTGAAGGTCAATATTTTGGGGGTTTGAAGGTTCACCCCCTTTAAATGCCAGGAATGCGACACACAAGAAATGGATTTTATTTCTCCATCCAGCATTCTGAATAGAATAGGGCCATCAAACCTTTCATTCTCAATAGTGTAAATGAAACTAGCTAGCTCCCAAACTAAGAAAGCACAATCTTGTAAAACTCAAGGTTGAACTATCCAACCAGTCTCCTTCATCGATGTCGTGGTGGTGCCTTGTCAATTCCGTCTTTGGTGAATACTCTTCTTCCATCTTCTCTCTTGACTTAAATCGCATCAGTGCAGACTATGCTTGAGAAAAGGCAGTGCGATTCAACTCGGTGATTGCTTCTCAGTCTCGTGTACCAAGTCATCTTACACTATCTATCTTACCCCTCACACCCACCGTCTACTGGACTTTGTGTCCTTCTCACTCAAGAAGATAAAGAAAATTCTGTGTCACCTCGACCCTGCTTTGATGATATACCCAGATGGAATCAGTTCCCATGTTCTCAAGTTCCACTCTGCTGCTCTTGCTTCTCCTCTGTCTGCACTCTTTAGTCTGTTATTATCCTCTTGTCACCTCTTGTCTGCTTGGAAATTTGCAAACACCACTCCCATTTGCAAGAAGGGTGCAAAACAGATCTTCTCAACTTCAGACGAGTTAAACTTACTTCCAATTATTAGCAAAGTCAAGGAATCCATCAATGCTTTGCTTCTGATGTCCTGGTTTTCCTGTTTTCAAACCTGCTTGATCAAGTGGTCAAGTCAAGAACTTCGTTCCGCACTGTCCATTGTCCGCGTTAACCCATTTGAGCCCTTGATCAAGTTTGATCAAGTTGATCAAGTTTTCTTGATCTTGATCAAGTTTTCCTGCTTGATATTTGACCATCATTTAGCATTCAGTCCCGGTCATTCAACTCTGGACATGATGCCAAGCTCTTCATTTGCACAGTCAATGCTAAGCGGTGTTATACGATCAATGCAACCCTCTTCTTTCCCTGTAGAAGCTGTAGTGCACAAAGAAGACTCTTGGGCCTAGTCTTGTTCCTCACGCACATAAATAACCTTTCAGATGCTCTGGAAAATACTCTCTTCCTCTTTGCAGATGACTGCACATTTTGTCATGCAGTATTCTATCCAACTGACAGGCAAACTGCAGTGGAGTCACTGTCTGCTGATTTGGAATCGATTAAATGCTGGTCTGATAAAGGAACACGTCTTTCAATCGGTGGCAAATCTCAGTCTCACCTTGTCACACCGTAAGGATCATCATATGAACAAGCTTATGTATTTCCATGGCCAGCCACTGCAAGAGGGACAGTTTCTTTAATATCCATGCTGGATATTAGGCTGTCCTCGTGTGCAGCATCAGCCATCACCTCCCTTGTACCGATCACCTCGCATTACTGTCCTCCCAAACCAGCCGCAGACTGGGCATCCGATGTTGTTCCATCACTATGGACTGGTGCCCCAGCATATAATCTGTTTTTACTGGAAACCATGGAATCTAAAGGCCTCAACATTATGTCATCTCCCGTGCCGAGGCCAAAGCACAAGGCCTCTTATACCCTGTCATTGGTAAACTCCTAAAGTGCAGGCTCACTTCATACCTCAACTCTTTTGTTCCTTTTATCTCCCATTTGAGGAATCCTCTTCCTGCGGCTGTACAATAACCATTCTCCAAGGCTTCACACATTTCTCCTGCTGTCATATGTTTACATATTTTGATATTGAACTTTTTGATTTTAATACCCTGCTGGTATTTAATGGAAGAAATGGCTTGGTGGTTGAGGAAACAAGATTTTGTTGCACTTGCTGTTATTGGTATGCGTTTGACCTCTCTTACTTGTTCAGAAATCCGGCTCAGACAGTATGTTGGTACCACCAGGTCTATTTGTCCATAGAAACACCGCAATGGTGCCACTAAGTTTGAATAAGTTGTGAAAGCTCCAGCAGCACTTTTTTGAAAAGCTTAATTTGTTGAACAGTCCATATGGGACCAGCAGGCTGGGATCCTTGCATTTCCAATTATTTTGTGGTGGATAATATTTGAAACAAGAAGCTGCAATGAAGCCCTTCTTTAGAAGCAGTGTTTGTTAATACAGAGCGACACATATGGGTGTCATGAACTTGCAATTTGAATCTCTTGATGAATATTTTTCAATGATTTGTTTTGAGAAATTATCAGATTTAACATACATACAAAAATTTCCTGACACACCTGTGGACAGTTTCCATTGACCGTAGGCTGAGGACTTGAAGCGGTTCGTGATTGCTTGCACACATAGCCCAGCTGTAGTTTACAAGAGCCATCAGCCCACTTGGCATCCTGCAATCAGGACACATGACATCATAACATGCAGAAACACAAGAAGAAGAAAAAAATTCCATTGCATTTCCGAGAATTAAATTACAACAAAACATCTACTATAAATAGACCAGGTGTGTGTGTGTGTGTGTGTGTGTGTGTGTGTGTGTGTGTGTGTGTGTGTGTGTGTGTGTGTGTGTGTGTGTGTGTGTGTGTGTGTGTGTGTGAGTGTGTGAGTGTGTGTGTGTGTGTGAGTGTGTGTGAGTGTGTGTGTGTGTGTGTGTGTGTGTGTGTGAGTGTGTGTGAGTGTGTGTGAGTGTGATGTTTTTGTGGAGTTCTGCTGGAGCTGATGTGGAGTGTGAAACACCATAATGATCGTCATGACCTGAGTTGATTCGGCTGATTAACTACAAAGAACCCAAAAGAATTCCCATGTTATAAACACAAGCCATGTTAAGGTGTATGGAGCAGCTTAATAGGTCCTTCCACAGCATGGCATTCCAATTACAAAATAAACAACAAAAACAATGATAACTGTAAAAAAGCATAGATTAATTAATACTGATAATATGAACAATAATAATAATAGTTGTATCCATCCAGCCATCCAGACCATACTCTGTGCAGAGCATTGGTGCTGCCTCAGCAGTCTCCTTGGCTATTGGGCACAATTCTGGACGGGTCGCCACTCCGACATAGGATACCAGCAAGCTGGCACTCATTTTGCCAACCTCAGAAGGATGACAGGCAGAATCAACCCTACCTGATATTAATTCAACAGCTAAGGGGGATTTGAACTCAGGATCCTTGGATCCCAAGCTCACCAACCCTAACCATTAAGCCAATACCAAGCTTATAGTCATATCATTTGGCAACAATAATAATGAACGGAAAATCCCTGCCCTTTCCCAAGCATGTCTGAACTTGGTGAAAAGGCATGCTAATGCTCAAGCAGTACATCAAGCAGGTATGCTACAACACCATGAAGACCAATGGAAATTTGGTCCAATGGACCAATAGGCCCATTAGTTTAATAAACATTGTTGGCTTCATTACAGCATGGTGAGTCGCAAGACGACCTCCAAAAAAAAGAATACCTTATTATAGTAAAAAAAAAAACGAGGTTGAATGATGAAAAATTTAATTACAGGGTTATAATATTAAACTGAAAAAAAGTACAGTGAACAAAAATAGGGAGTAAAGATGGTATTAAAAAAATAATAATGCACAATATAATACAGACATCAGGTTCAACAAGCACAGCGACCTTTCCATTCATGTATACACAGTCCTCTTCACTCTGTTGTTGCCCATTTGGTTCATACTGTTGCCATGAAGTGAAGCTGACTGAGCTGTGATCAGCCCAAACAAACAGCATTTCATTCTGACGGTCATTCAGTCCAATCCACAGTTTGTCTTCACTGCCTGCACAATGACAGGAGAGAGGTGAGTCCTTCTATCAAAGCCACCTTGCCTCAAGACATAAACTGCTCTTTGTTATAACAGTCATTTGCTAACTACAAGTTTTGTAGAAATTTTTACAACTTTCTAATAGCCTTTTCATTTAATCTTCATCCCATCGCATCTGATTTAATGTTTTGTCGAAAATTTTAAATTTCAATTTGAAACGATACAATATATATATATATATATATATATATATATATATATATATATATATATATATATATATATATATATATATATATATATATATATATATTGTATAAGATTGGGGCGGTTGGGATTACACATTTTTAAAGAAAAAGAAGGTGCTTCTAACTAAAAGTAAAAACTCGATCGACACCACTAGTTTGGGCAAAAAAAGCAAGGCAGGCCTGGTCTCCCTTTTTTGCTCAAGTTAGCGGAGTTGATCGAGTTCTTACTGTTGGTTGAAAGCGCCTTCTTCTTCTTTAAAAAACATACGCACATTATAAAATATATATATATATACACACATAAATATATAAATATATATTAGGGTGGTCCAAAAAGTCAAAAAAAAATAGAATGTTGCTCCACAAGCTTAAAATTATTCTAATATGACCCAATAATGCGCATAATTTTTTTTAGTTTGATCGGAGGTGATTTAGAAGTTGGTCGTTCCATATGACGACTTTTAGTCTCATGACCTTGAATAAATAAGGGTATGGTCAGGTACGATTACAAGTACTTCTGGATGTCCGAGGTGGAAATGGAGTGCATTTTCGAACTCTTATGGAATCGATTTACTCTAAGAAATGACTGCACCGACATTGAATTCACTACCATTTCGAAAATATGACCTAAAACAAGATTTATCATGAAACGAATTTAACCAACTCATGAAACAAAAAGTCGTCATATGGAGCGACCTCTAAATCACCTCCGATCAACTTGAATTTTTTTATGCGCATTATTGAATCATAGTGGAATAATTTTAAGCTTGTGGAGCAACACTATTTTTTCGACTTTTTTGGACCACCCTAATATATGTATATGTATATGTATATATATATATATATATATATATATATATATATATATATATATATATATATATATATATATATATATATAAAAACATAAATATGGATATACTGTATGTATAAATATATATATATATATATATATATATATATATATATATATATATATATATACATACATACATACAAACATGTATATTTTATCCCTGTGTCGTAAGAGGCGACCAGGGTTGCGTCAGGAAGTGCATCCGGCGTAAAACTTGTGCCAAATCACTATGTGGATCATATGGATGATCCGCTGTGGCGACCCCTAACGGGAGCAGCCGAAAGAAGAAGAAGATGTATATATAAATATATATATATATATATATATATATATATATATATATATATATATATATATACATATATATGAACAAGCTGGTAGGCGGACATGGGTAGTCGGCCGTTGCTAGGTAACGGAGGGGTCCATAGCAACGGTTCTTTCTCACACATTACTCGGACATACTATGAACCTACCATACCAGTTTCATGTATATCTGACTCATAGTCTCTGAGATATAACGAACTTCGTATTGTTATTGTTTTCGACCAGGGTTCATTCAAAGTCTATCTTCTCCGACAGTTTTCATAGGATCCGGCTGGAAATTTTTTGACAATATGGCTGAATGTACTGCCCACAGTCGCTCGTGGCCCGATTTTTGATTTTCGAAAAAATATATTTTTTATGATTTTTCAAAAATTTCAAAGTCCTGTTGCTCAGCAACGGTGGTGTCCATAGCAACGGTTCTCATTTGCACACAACTAGGGTCATGGTATGAACCTACCAACCAAGTTTCATCGAAATCGATATTGTATTAACTGAAATCGCCATTTTAAATACTGATAAAAAGGGTAGAACAAATCTCAAAATTTTTTTTTTTTTTTCCGACGAGATCGACTACCCAATATGAATACAAATATATATATATATAAAAATATAAATACAAATATATATAAATATAAATACAAATATATTATATAAATACAAATATATATGTATATATATATATATATATATATATATATGTATATATATATATATATATATATATATATATATATATATATATCTATATAAAATACAAAAAACTATAAATATTAAAAATATATATATAGCTCTAAAAAAATTAAATATACAAAAATATAAATATAAAATATATTTGTGTATATGCAGTATATATACATATATATATATATATATATATATATATATATATATATATATATATATATATATACATACATACATACATACATATACTCTCTGTTGGTTTTGTTGTTTATGCTCGGCCACATCTTTTAAGTTGCAAACTCCAAACTTTGGGTGCAAATGCAACTTTGTGTGGGGGGTAACCATGGTATGTGGCCACTGCCTCATATGGGGGGGGGGGGAGGATGGGGTGGGCATAAATTGTCGATGTAAATTTTTTCCACGTAGCGTCACCTGGTGGTGGTGGCAGAGGGTATTACAATTTCCTATTTTTACCTGGGCATCGCTGAGGTTAAAGCACTCTTCGCACAGGTAAATTTATACTCCTTCCCGTCTGCCCCCCCCCCCCCAAAAAAAAATCCCAAAACAAAACAGATGGGCCTGTCAAAGCCTGTCATCATGTGTGAGACATTTCTAGTGGAAAGGGACATCAGGACGAAAGGGGGTGGGGGAGCGTGACGTGAGAATGGGGACGGGGAGGAGTTAAAGCACTCTATACACGGGTAAATTTTGCTTACTTTCCTTCTCATTCTCACCCAAAATTTTTGGCAAATACGATGACTAATTGGTCCATCAGTGAAGTGATGGGTAGGCTCTGCTGGTATGTATATATAATGAGTTATTCAACAGTTTAGCAAGAAGAGCTTTTTAAAATTAAAATTGTTATTTACTACCCCCAGAGCTGTTTTGTGCATCACAGACAGGTTAATGTGTTGCAGGCATTTCCTGTGGGTCAAGATGAATGCAGCAATAGCTGATGTGGCACTTGCTTTTTGGCGCGCACACACACACACACACACACACACACACACACACACACACACACACACACACACACACACACACACACACACACACACACACACACACACACACACACACACAGGAGACAGTGAACCTATGTACTGGAATAACACATGCTGCAGAGCATCCTGACTAACAGAACAGTGAGTGCCTACAATATATCCAAACCCTGTTCAAGCATCCATTACACAGTGAAATACAGAACCACCCACTGCTAAAAGTGGTTGCTGCTGTTACATTCAGTGGAGTATCAGTCAGTATACAAGGCTCTAGAATAATTTTTGTTTTGCCTTCCAGTCCCTCACTTCCCTCTTGAGAAGGGAATCAATTCACAAATGGGTGTCAGGCTCACTGGCCATCATCAGCATGGAATGATCCCCCCACCCCCTCCCAAATGTGATTAAGCTGGAAAACTGTCCCATGAGCGATGTAGATTAAAACAACATAATGGGAGAGTTAGGATTGTTGTACAACTTAAATAAATGTGTTATGCAAGACTTGAAAACATGATAACAAGTCATACTGAGCTCAAGATGAGTGAGCAAGAAATCATGTTGTGCAAGGCTGTGAATGCTGGCCAGATATCCCCCTGTAATCTGACACTCCATTTGTGCTTTGTCCCAGCTGGTGCTGCTGCGGAAGACTTTGAAGCAGGCATCATCATAGAGATGCCATTCGGGTTGACAGAACCCATCTTCTCTGGGTGCAAGACCTGTGGCACAATGCAGAGTTTATTGGTCATTGTTTAAATTTAATGTTCTCAAGTGTAAGTGCAATTGTGTTGTCATACCTTGTCTTTGACCTCACTTAGATTGCTAAAGAAATGAATTCACATGCTGTTACACAACTTTACAACTGTTAATATGCCGATTGCAGGGTGGCTGTACTATTTCTGCTACCTGTACTTGACCAGAATGCAGCATTTGTTCATTGCTGAATAACCCATTTCTCTCCATCTCAATGCGTGTCATATAGCTCCACCTAGTGTAAGCCGATATTCCAAGTTATAACAAAACACACCATAGATACATAACAGTGGGGGAATTAACCTGTCCAAAAGGGCTAAAATCCCAAAAGAATTCTGTATTTACAGTATTCTGAATCTTATTGAATCGAAAATGGCTTGGCCAATTTCCCTTAAATTTTGCACACTTGCTCCTGATACCAGGTTCAAGTTATGGGTATGAAATAATCCCACCCCTGGTGAGCGTGGGGAGAAGACTGGCAGTTTTCACCTATACACGTGGCCTAGTGCAAGCGATTTAACCGCTGACCCCTGCCGGAGGGAGGGAATATTGAGGATGGGAAAACGACAACAGACATGGCACAGTGCAAGCGATTCACCGACACCATGTTTAACTCCCAGAGGGAGCAGGTATTACAAGCATTTAAATTGCACAACATAAATGCAGGCAAGACAGTCAGCATTCTGAACATGCCATGCTCTGAAATGCAGTACCTACTGCAGGCAACACACAAAGATGGCTATTTTATTTGGATTTGCCTTCATGGGAGACCAACTTCATGATCTGAAAGGGAGATTAAAATTAAAAAAACATCTCAGAGTAGCACTTTACAACCTATACTATAGGTCCATATCCCCGTACATTCGGTGGATGTCTCCCATCCAAGTACTAACTTGGCTGTAAGTATCGGTTGATATTTGGAAAATTCAAGCCGATAATTAATTCAAAGGTGAATGGCATTTTCTTAAAACGCTGCATTTAATCAAAGTAATGGAAAACCAGTCTTTATAAACATCTGAGTCGGTTTGAATCAGTATTAAAATAAGGACAATTAATTTTCTCAAGAAAATTGTGAAAGAGGTATGCTAACCATCGTGAGAAAGAAGGTGAAGCAATGTTGCACTTTGAAGAAGGGCTTATCGCTGAAATGAATGATTGCTATGGAAACTAGAACAGCACTCAGTGGAGCGCCTGCCTCCGTCAGGCTGAACAGTTTACGTTTTGGATCCCACTGATAGGCCGGATCTGAATTCGGACCTGAACCAAAATCGGATCGGCTTGTTCTCGTCACAGAACCAACTCATCCACAAGTTTTTGAAATATCATGCTCTCTATATGTCTGGTATTGGCTAAATGGCAAGGGTGGTGGGCTTGGGATCCTCGGATCCTGCGTTCAAATCCCACTTGGCTGTTGAATTAATACCAGGTGAGGTTGACTCTGCCTGTCATCCTTCTGAGGTTGCAAAATAAGTGCCAGCATGTTGGTATCCTGTGTCGGAGTGGTGACCCATCCAGGATTGTGCCCAATAGCCCAGGAGACTGTTTCGGCAGCACCAATGCTCTGCACAGAGTACGGTCCCAATGGATGGATGGATGCTCTCTATTGTTTTTGGCGCCATCACTCAAAGGTGAAGAATCACTTTTTAAAAATTTTTAAATTCTCGTATCCACATCCGGATGTTCACCAAAATCGAATCAATTCGTCCTTGTCATGCACCCAACCTGTCCATCAAATTTTGCTGAATACATACACAACTTTTTGAGATATCCTGTTCATAGACAGACAAACAGACACACAGGAGTGAAAACATAACCTTAGGTGGCAGAGGTAAAAAAAAAAAAATCCTTTATTAAATCCATAAAGCAGATAATTGAAAAATGATGCAAGTTTGTGACACCAATGATAAATGTCAAAGCTCCTTCAAGTTCTAAAAAAAGAATTTCAAGTTTGAAACTTGATAGCTATGGAAACATGATACTTATAAAGTTCCATTGCACAAAATTATCAGTACAGAACTCTTTTGCCATTCAACATTTGTTCCTGTTATATTTTCATTTCCATCTGTAATGTCAGCAACGATTAAAGTAATGTGGAACTGTGGAAGAGTTTTGCTCCTGTAACTTTTCTCACTTTGTTTGTATGCTATACAATAACTTTCTTACAAGAAATAACAAACACAATGTAGCAACAAACTTTGAGAAAGCAATGCAAAAGTGAAGTACATACAGCAGCTAGATAACATTTGCCTTCACGTTATCGTGAAGTTTAAACTTTATACTGTTGGTCAAACACATGCCTTCACTTTATAGTGAAGTTTAAACTTTATACTGTTTGTCAAACACAAAAAAACCACTCAGGTAAGTGTAAGGAGCTATCTGCTTTTTTTGGTTTAAAATTATACATGTGCCAAGTCGTACATCTTCACTGGAATGGTGACCATGGGACCATTGTGCTACACCAGTATTGACTGCAAGGGTTCTGACCAACAAAGGGTGCCTGCCACACATCCACCCTATTTAGCCATCCATTATGCAGTTCACAAGGATTTTTGCAGCTGGGAAATAAAATATTACAGTTAAAATAGCTACTTCCAGATTTTAGTTGCAGTCTGTGAAAAAAAACACAAAACTGCCCACTGCAAACAATCATTCCAGGGAAGAAGTACGATTTGGGATTTAAGACGATGACGTATGCTTGCCAGCTCAATTCTTGGGGGGAGTCCACTCAAATCTGATGAAGTCCAGTGAGCCAGAAATACATCCATTGATTGATTGTATTGTCAAGGGGTCAGTTGACTGATATTGCAGGTAGCAGTGGTAGTAGCTAACACTGATTGCAAAAGGCAGTTTTGTATGTTTCAGACTGCAGCTAAAAGGCAGAAAAAGCGATTCAAACTGCAAAATATATATCATTTTGATGCCCATCCTAAGTTTCCTGAGGTATTTAAGAGTGAACTACTGTGACCTATAAAAGAGACTTCATGCGCAGCAGTAATTACCTCCCAACAAGAGTCATTAGTGAGCCATCTGAGTTTTAGCAACAATATCAAAGTAACACATCAATTGCCCTGAAATAAGTTCACCCAGCCACCATACCCAGAAACTGTGTCAAAGGAAAGTTGACAAGGCAGTTTGTGCGGAAATTAAGAAAATGAAGGGAAGAAAGAAGGAGAGGGGAGAGATGCAGAAGAAAATGAAGGATAGGTGGAGTAAGGGGAAGAAAGGGAAAACGAATGTTTCAACAATGAGGGGATGCATAATATGAACATATTGTCCTGTGTACAAATAACTCACTGTTTGTTGATGGCTTTGTCTCTGAGTCTCGTTTTTTGCAGATGTAAGGAAGCCTGTCGTTGCAGTCATGGATTTGCCAATTGCCCGATGTCACCGGGTTCAGAACCCCACAAGCTTGCCCTCTGCTCATGTTGCCTGGAGGTCCTATATGAAAGCATGAAATAGAAAATCAGGTCAAGAAGTTGGAGCTCAAGACTTTGTGATTCCTTCAGTAAGTATTCCATGAGGACAAGATTCATATTGCTGTTTCCTTTTGGCATTATCCAGCCACTTTCATAGTAATTTGGCAATGGTGGTAATCATCATTTTTAATGGCTAACTATCATCCATCTATCAATTCATCCAAACCCTGTGCTCCAACACCAGAACATCAGTTCTGTTGAAGCAGTTTCTTGGCAAATAATACATTGGGTGGTTTTTCAATGCCTTTTCAGTGGTAATTTAGACAGCAATTTGGAACTTGCTCTGGGTACCACTATACAATGGTCTTCAAAAGATACATGGGGATATTTGATGTCCACCAACAAAACACTCGTTGATGGGCAGCCAGCTTAATATTGCCTTCAAAACGATGGCATATTCCTTGCCTGTACGCTACACCAACAGTTTAAGAGTTGGGTCTTATCTTGAAAGTGTTTGAACCCAGATAAGACAGTCTAAAAGTGTGACCTCAGAGCTATTCTGTGATGACCAATTTAACATAGCCTGAGTAGCGCAGGATTAAATAAACAGTCATTTTGAAAGAATACTGTTTCTGGATAAATTTTGCCTAATGCAACTCTATTTCCTTCAACTATTGCGTCTACAGTGAATCTTAAGCAATAAAAGTTCAAAGCAGCAAAATACAAAACAAAGAGGACAGATGGATCTGGCCAATTATACAATATATAATTTGATAAGTGTCTGTGTGTTTATTTATCTGACTTCTGTGCACTCAATGGACCACTGAATGGAATGAGTTGAAAACTGCTGGTTGTGCTCAGGGTGTGTCCTGGAGGATTTTATATGATAAAAAAACTCATAGTTCCAGTGAACACCCAAATCCTTTCCATGTAAATGTGCATTGTACTCGTATAGTACCACCACAGGTGGGGATGTGTATTACAAGTTGGAAATTCCAGTTTATGGATTTTTGCATGTGTGGCTGAATCTGCAGCTGCAGCTTCCACCTCATCAGAGCCAGGTTTTCCAAACCAGATCAGTCATGTTTTTAGCAGTGTCTCGCGTAACGAACGCTGCTCATTGAGAGCTCGGCGTTGTTGTTGTTGTTCTTCTTCTTCTTTTTCTTGTTATTCTTGTGAAGACAAAACCTTAACCTCGAGGACTCGGCTCTTGTACAGTATATACAAGATCCGGATCTCCTGAAATACTAAGCACAAGTACACATCCTCGCATTGACGGTGCCTTTTGAGAGTGTCTATCATGAACTTTTAAATATATTCGGACATTTGCTTTAAAGATTCGAAACATTCACGTTACTATTTAAAGATTATTCCATTTATCGTATTGTAATTTCGTAAATACACTATTTATTTCGTAAATACACTATATATCGTAAGTACATTATGGCGGGTCTCGCTATGCACGACCTTAATCAAGGCACGTGACAAAATATCGGAAGTTGTTGTTTTTTTTTTGTTTGTTTGTTTTTTTAGCCGACAACCTTGAGGACGCTGCTCTTGGACACATTTGTCCTTGTTCTGTTATATTTTGTCCTTGTATTACTTTGTGATTTTGTCTAACTTTCTGTGTTAAATCGTACCTTGTTGTGCTGTCATGCCAAATTTGTTTTCATGTTGTTCAGGGCTTACTCCTCAAATAGCAGTGGTGAAAAATCTGTCTGTTTTGACGTATTGTCTTCAAAAACAAACACACAAACAAACAAATAAATAAATAAATGAAAATAATAACTTAAAAAATTGATTAAAGAAAAAAAAACAAACAAAAAAAAAACTTCATTTCTCACTACAAAATGATCTCATTCTGTTACAATTGCCTTCTGCCTGCACTTCCTTCCTGTAACTCATTCATTATTTCTTCCTTTTCTCATTATTTCCAAACTGAATCTCCATTGAATCTTCACTGAATGTAAATGCTTCTCACATATTCTTCTGAAATGCTTCTCTTCTCACATATTCTTCTGAAATGCTTCTCTTCTCACATATTGCATAAATGCTTCTTCTGACTTCTCACAAATGCTATATACAGATACATATTGTTGTGGTTGACGAAATTCACAAACCACCATTCAGGTCCCTTAGGTGAGATATCTCTGTAAGTATATGTGTAGTTAGGCCCAAACCCGTTGTTTAGAGGGAATAAATGTCATTCATGCGGGCTGCGACCCTTTTAGATAGCCGTTTTTCTTTACTATCTTTATTTTGGACCAGCCGCCATTACTACAACCACCAACCACAACGCCGCTTCACAACAACAACCACCAACCACAACGCCGCTTCACAACCACCATGACCTTTACCGTCACAACTCGCCACCATCGCATCCCCACCATTCTCGCGCCACTTGTGGGCAACGATACTGGACTCGTGCAGGGCGCGCACCGAACAGCGTGTTCAGAAACATCACAGACTTTCCGAGAAAAACGGATCAAAAACGACTCACGCCCACTTCTGTTCCGTCCTATCGGCGAGCTGGGGCGATTTGGCCCCGCCTCCAGGGCGTTGGAGTGAGGACGCTATATGCAAATTCATGGATCCAAAAGCATTCACGCCCACTTTTCCTCGGTCCAATGGGGAGCCAGTTAGAGAGGTGAAGGGTCGGAGGCAGAGGGTCAAAGGTGAAGGAGCGAAGCCACGGGGGATATAAACGGCCGCGCTCGCCAAACAGGCAGTAGTTGTGAGTTCGGAGGGGAGAAGTCAAGACTGAAGAGTTGGGACGAGCCAAGAGAGGAGACGGAGAGGGCGATTAGACGGAGCTGTGGAGAGGTGGCGGCGGCGAAGGCGGACGAGGGGGTGCTCGCGTCGGTGCCGGGAGCTGCAGAGGGAGAGGCCAGCAATGCGACCGAGGTCGAGGAGGAGACGCTCGTCGCGGGACCCGAGACAGGGTGATATCCTCCATCCCCCGAGCATCAACAACCCCCTCCTGTTTCCCCCCGCGCTGAGATAGTGCGACAAGGGGGCCCCTTTCCCACCCCCTACCAGACACTGTCCGCGAGGCCCGCGGAGTTGAGGCGCCACCGCCGCTCCACGTCTCATCATCAGACGGGTAGGCCCGACACTGTCTCGGCCCCAGGCCCGCCTACCCCCCCTCATCCTGGAGGGTGGTTCTCTTTCTTTTGCTTTGGGTATCTGTGTTGTCGGCGCCGTCTGTGAAGTAAAATTGTATAAGTGTTGCCGTGTGCTCGGTAGTCAGATAGCTCTGCATTGTGTTTCTCTTTTATATTTGCTTTTTGTGTAATATTGTGTTTCTTCTCCTTTTACATGTGCTTTTGGTGTAATTGTATATGTGTGCTTCCCGTTCATCGCGAAATAAATGTGAGTTATGTTGAACTGTTTTCCCGCTTCGCTTCGTCTTTTCTTTCATTGAATCTCCATCTTGCTTCACGTAAAGGGTTGGTCGTGGGCTAAAACGCCCGATAATTAATCGAACCGTCGAGGCCGACGAATAACACCGCTCGGTTATCCCGATAGTACGGAACGGGTCGCTTAAAGTGGCCCGTGTCCGAAGTCGACCTGCGGCGAGGTGCGATCGCCCGGTCTACCCTCCGTGTGGGTACTTGGGTAGGTCGAATTTGGCGAGCAACCCTATCCCACGCGGGGGCCGATTGGCACGATCGTGGTGAGACCGAAAGGTCCACCCGTGACTAGTTCCCGGCGTTAGTCCGAGAGGGTCACGACTGGATTGTCCGTCCGGTGGGCGACGTGCCGCGATTCGAGTTACGTGGCCGTTCGCACGCCGGCGGGCGCGAATCCGCAACAATATATACATATTGACCGTTTTTACAGCCATTTTTCCCTGCTGTGCAGGGGTTGGGCTTTTTCGTGAGGCAATGTTTTATGGCCGGATGCCCTTCCTGACGCCAACCCTGGTCGCCTCTTACAACACACAGGGATATGGTACACCTATTCTTACCGGGGCATACACCGGGACCAGTACACTGGTACTCATTTCACCGACCTCGGAAGGATGACAGGCTGAGTCAACCCCCTGGTGTTAATTCAGCAGCCAACGGGGCTTGAATTCAGGACCCTGGGATCCCAAGCCACCACCCTAACCACTAAGCCAACACCAGGCTATAGATACATATATACATATACACATATATATTGTTGCGAATTCGCGCCCACCGGCGTGCGGACGGCCACGCAACTCGAATCGCGGCACGTCGCCCACCGGACGGACAATTCTGTCGTGACCCTCTCGGAACAACGCCGGGAGCTAGTCACGGGTGGGGGTTTAACCCCACCACGACCGTGCTAATTGCCCACCCGCGCAGGATAGGGTTGCTCGCCAAATTAGATCTACCTAAGTACCTGCGCGGATGGTCGACCGGGCGATCGTACCACGCCACAGGCCGACTCCGGACACGAACCGCTTAAGCGGTCCGTTCCGTGCTACAGTGATAACCGAACGGTGTTATCGTCGGCCTCGACGGTTCCGATTAATTACCGGGCGTTTTAAACCCACGACGAACCCCTTACGTGATGCAAGATGGAGGGTCAAACAAAGGAAAGGACGCAGCGAAACGGGGAATAAGTTCACACAAGCACGTTTATTTCACACACAGACCAGCACGGAAGGCACGTATATTACAGTCACAATAAAAATGCACATATAACAGCCAAAACAAAAGTAACAATGCAGAGCTACAACCGAATACACGTACAGATGGCAACACTTAAACAGTTCTACTTTACGAGACACGGCGCCACAAGATCCATACTAAAACCCCGAAAAGAAACTGGTGACTTCACTTTGGGCCGTCGAGTCCCTCTCCCACGTTCTTCGGCGTGGTCGCGCCTGGCCTCGATTCCGATCCCTGGCGTGGTTGGCGAGTCCTCTCCGGCGTTCCTCACGCCGGCACGTGTTGGCCGCTCGACGCCACTGACGGGGTTTCCGGCGCTATCTCAGCGCGGATAGAAAAGGGGGGGGGGGAAACGTTGTTGCTCGAGGTCGTGGTGTGGGGAATGGCAGACGCTCTGTCCCGTCAGCTGGGCCTCGGGACCGCACCACAGAAGACCAGGCCAGCGGCCACCACGAAGAGGAGACGAAGACGAAGAGAGCAAGAGCCAGAGAGAGAAAAAGATGAAGTTAGCAAGAGCACTTTTATAGCCCGGGGCTCTGCCCTTCACTCCGCCCCCGTTTTTGGCTCCACCCTCCTTCGAGAAGGTTCTCGAAGAGGGGCGTTCCCTCTCCCCGACCGCCTCACGCTGGTCATCAACCAATCGGCGGCGAGCTGCCCTCCCCTCTTCCTTCACACCAAGCGCGGGGAAAAATGGCGGGAAAAACAGGCGGGAAAACCCGCGCATCCTCGCAGCTCCTTCCTTGGCGCCCTTGTTTGCCGTGCGGAAGCGGACGTCGTGGCGAAGATGTGGTAGCGTAGATGGTGGTGGTGGTGTGGTTGCAGTGTGGTTGGAGCTGTGATGGGGATGGCGTGGTTGTTGAAATGTTGTGTGTTTGAAATAAAAGAGAGAAAAAGAAAAACGCCGAACTCAAAGCGTCGCAGCCCGGATGGATCACATAAATTCCCTCTATGCAACGGGTTTGGGCTAACTACACATGTACCTATGAAGATATCTCACCTGAGGGTCCTTTAAGGTGTAATGCGAATTTCCACAGCCGTAACAATATACATATATTGTTACGGCTGTGGAAATTCGCAATACACCATAAAGGTCCCCAGCTCAGTTATGACGCTAAGTTTATGTGCAGATAGGTCCCCACCGTTGTTTAAAGGGAATTTCTTCGTGTTCACCGGGCTGCGACCCTTTGAGATAGCCGTTTTTTTCTTTCGCTCTCGTTATTTTGGCCCGACAGAGCACGCTACGACCCTTTCCAATGCAAAAACCGTCCAAAAATGTCCAGCGAAGGCCCAGTGAAAAGAACTGGGATGACGCGCGAGTTTTCCCACCATTTTCGCGCCGCCAAGGCTGGCACGAGAAGCGGCGAGGAGCTCGCTCACGATTGGTGGACGCGGGGCGTGAGGCGGTCGGAGTGAGGGCACGCCCCTTTTCGAGAAGCTTCTCGAAGGGAGGCGGAGCAGAAAACGGGGAGGAGCGAAGGGCGGAGCCCCGCGCTATACAAGGCGGACCATACGCGGGTTCCTCTCTCCTCTCTTGGTGGTCGGATCGAGTTCTCTTCTCTTGGCGGTTCGGGCAGCTTGTGTTCAGTTCAGTTTGTGGTGGCTGCTCGTCGAGCTCGCAGCTTGTGTTCAGTTCAGTTTGTGGTGGCTGCTCGTCGAGCTCGCAGCTCGTGTTCAGTTCAGCTCGTGGTGGCTGCTCGTTGAGCTTGCAGCTCGTGTTCAGTTCAGTTCATGGTGGTTCTTCTCCTTCAAGCAGCTAGTCCGTGAACTCGGGCTTCTTCTTTTCTTGGGACACGGACGGGAGGCGCCGCTTTGCCAGATCGGGCGCGCAAGCCTGCGCACACGAGAGGAGAGTGATGGAGAGAGCTCGCCGACCGTCGCACCACGAGGGTGCAGGTAACCAGCCCACGGCCATAAAGGTTTACGAACCCCGTCTACCTCCTTGCCTATGAGGGGGTCATTTCTTTTGTTCTGTGTGAACAATGTGGCGCCGTGTCCGTAAGTAGAACCTGTTTAAGTGACTGTACACTATAAGCATATTCGGTGGTATTGCTTTGTTTCCATGCTTTTTCTGTATATTGCATGACTGCCTTGGCTGTACATATGTGCTGTATAAATAAATGTGCTTTGTTTGAATGTATCCCGTTCGTCGTGTCCTATTTCCCCTTTGAAAGCGCCATCTTGCATCGTGGAATGAGTAGTGAGTTTTGAACGCCCGGTAAGGATAATCGGATCCGTCGAGGTCGGCGATAACACCGCTCGGTTATCACTGTAGTACGGAACGGACCGCTTAAGCGGTTTGTGTCCCAGGCCGACCAGCGGTGCGGTGCAGTGCAGCCCCTCGGTAGGTTACCCGCGTGGGTACTTAGGTATATCGACATTCGGCGATTCCCTATTTCACGCGGGTAGAATGCGGACTGGGCTGTGGTGAGGTTAAACCCCCACCCGTGACTGGTTCCTGGCGATAGTTCCAGGAGGGTCACGACTGAATTGTCCGTCCGGTGGGCGACGCGGTTGCGATTAGAGTTACGCGGCCGATCGCAAGCCGGCGGGCGCCAATTCGGAACATGGTGTCCGGGAGTGGGATTCAAATCCATCCCGCCTCCAACTAAATTAACGGGAATCGATTCAGGGGTGAGTGGAGCGACCCTCGATTCCCACCTAACCACGAGCATTAAAATTTATTCCATGGGATAAGATGGCATTTCAAGGCGAACGGGAGCCGGGGGTATTAGAAATGAGGGAAGAAATGGTAGAATCCATGGCCCAGGATGAAATCCCCGAGCAGGACATGTCCGTGCAGGATGAATTTCCCCAACCGAACCCAGAACCCGAAATGGGCGCTGCAGCGGCAGAGGCCGCGGTGTATGACACCCCCCCATCCCCATCTCCGTCAAATTCCTCGCCAGCCCCCGGCGAATCCACGCCTGATGAGGGCGAAGCGGCTGCCGCAGATCCACCTAACATGGGCCAGCTATTAATGGGTTGGTTGGCGAATATGCAACAAGCATTGGAAAATAAAATAGATGGAGTAAATAAACAAATGGAAACAAGCACGAATGAAATAAAAACAAATGCGTGCAGAAGGAATAATAACATGAACGCGAATGTACAACAGGTGAAGAACGGAATGAAAGAAGAAATGAAAAAAAATGCGGGGTGAGATGCAGAGCATGGGCATAGGCCTGCAGGCGGGCATAATGGCAATTGCGGGGAGCGAAACGCGGGCAGTGGAGGTCAAAATGGCGCCGCCACGTGCTGGAGCGAACGAGCTGGGGGGGGGGGGAGTGTAACGGCTGTCAGGCCCGCAATGGAGGCGGGTGAAGACAAATTAATTCGGGGGACGTGTTAGACGAGAAGCGTGGAAGTGACGGAAAAAGTGACGGTGACACAGAGGGAAAAAGTAAATGGGGTTACGGAGACGTGCACAAGACACATAGAGACAAGGGGAATAATAAAGAGGACGATGGAAATAAAAACGGAGACGCAGGAATTGAAAGAAATAACAGAGACGCGGGAGATGGGAACAATAGAGGAGAAACTACACGATGAAGACGGGGTGGAAGAAACTAAAGATGAGCACACACACGGAGGTCGTGGAGGATAATGGGGGCGAGCTCGCGGAATGTCTCGAGACCCGGTGCGAGCAGCTGGATGGCCTCCTCCAGGAACGAGGGGAGGGAATATTCCCCCCTGAAGCGGTTCACGACCAGGTAAGTCCGGTAAAGCTTCGCGGAGTCGACGGGGCGAGTGCTGTTGACAGGTGCACGGAGAGCTTGGGGAGCATAGAGGTCCCGGAAACCCTTGGGGTGACACGAATCCCCAGTGTGGTTACGAGTGTGGTCCCGGTGTGTGTGGTGTCAAAATGTGTGTATACGAGCGTGTTGAAATGCGTGCTGCAACGCGCACATAGCGTGGGTGCAAGGGCGTGTGTGAGAGCAACCGCGTGTGTGACAGAGACCCCGTGTGTGGATGAGACCCCGAGTGGGAGTGAAACCCCGTGTGTGAGTGGTGTGGTTGCGAGTATGCCGAAATGAGTGTTTCCCAGGACACCGTGCGTGAGTGAAGGGGTGAGTGTGACGGAGACCCCGTGTGTGAGTGGAACCATGTGTGCGCCAGAAAGGGCACGCATGTGTGAAGCACGGTGTGTGAGAGGGACAGAGTGTGTGAGGTCGCTGTACGCAAGGGAGATGACGGTCGGCATGCGCGAACATGCAACCGCATGTCCCGGTGTCAATGTAATGACATGGTGTGTGAGGGTCGTGACACGCAGGTGCGCATGGGTTGAATGGAGACGGGACCAGACGGTGGACAGCGGCCGGGTAGCGGCCATAGCTGGATTGGGGACCGCGCCGGGTTTACACAGCAGCGAGCACGAGGTTCGGGCCATGCAGCGCACGAGGCCGCCACGTGCGCACTTGCGGGAGTGAAACCCGGTCCATAAACGCCAGCGGTGGAAGTTGCCAATCCCGCAGACGGACAAAAGGTAGGCTGGATTACGGATTTGGACTGGATGGGTTCTCCACGCGAGTGCGTTTGTGTAAAGCTCCGAGGAGCAGAGCACATGTGTTCACGTGGGGAACCCCTCGAAAAGCGAGGCTTGTTTTCAATGCGCAGGGTGATGTCATGGCTGCACGTAGGGTTGGAATCCGGCAGGAGGGGTATCCCTGCCAGATGGTACCGTCCAAAGAGGGACGAGGGACGCGAAGCGCGAACAGCGGCCATGACGTCACGTAAAAGGTGCGCAGGTTGAGAGTTGCCGCGCTGGTGCACGCGCATTAAAAAAAAAAAACAAGCCTCGCTTCGGTGAACAGGATTCCCGGGCAAGGGGTGGAAGACCCCTGTCCTGGGGCACAGGATGACAACTAGTCAGGGGGAAGGGTTAGTGTTAGTTAGACCGGCTTCATGGGGCAGGGGCAAGTCCTCATGGGGCCCGTGGAATGGATTAGGTCGAGGGATTCAGTTCAGATTTAGGATGGGAAATGACATTTCGGAGACAGTGACAGAATGTGAGTGTGTAAAGGGGACGTAGCTTAGCTACGTAGGTTAAATGGAACGTGCTGTCGTTTAAGGGACGACGAGGGAGCATGAGGTAGTTCGGGGAAGTAGTGAGCAGGATGGCAGAGATCAGCGATGGAGTGTAAGAGTTGAAGTGGGAAATGGAAAACTGTACTTGTTGAGTGAGTGAGGCTGGCGGGCCTGAGTGTATGGAGTGAATGTGGAATGCATGGTGCGACGAGTGATTGGGGGGAGGAGTGACTCCCGCCCAAGGGACCCCGGGGTCAGAGTAATGCGAGTTCGTCAAATTGACAAAATGGAGGTCGTTTTGCTGTTGGTGGGAGTGGAGGCTCGATACCCATTTGGAGGGGTGCAGGAGCCCTGTTGACGGGCTGGGAGCATGGCTGCGAACGGTGAGTATCACTGATTGGGTACCCCGGGCACGTCGGCCGCGGTAGGCCAAGGGCCAATGGGGGGCCGGGATAGCGTAGTGGGCACGGATAACGCGCTGATGCAGGGCCCGGAGCGCCAAATGCCACGGTGGAAGTGTACTGGGCACGGCCGACCCTCGGAAAGGGACCCAGGGCACCAACACGCCACGTGGGCATCGAGGGGGAGTAGCCAGAGAGCGCACTCCCCAGTTTAGGGAGCTGGGAGGCTCGGAGGCAGTGTAGTGCCCAGGGGTGCCATCGTCGGAGAATCGGCAGAGGGTAGTTCCTGCCAAGGAAGCCACGCGTCCCAGCCATGAGACAGTGTGAGGGCACGGGAAGAAAATTGGGGGGGGGGGGCATGGCCCGAAATTTGAGAGGACACCAACACAGGCGATGGGAATCTTGGTTGTTAGAACCGATAGTTTAAGCGAGAGGCGCTTGTTGAAAGCCCCGGGGTAGTTAACAGGTAAATGGTTAGGGTAGATTAGGAAGTGTACCCCTCCGCACCATCCACCCCATCGCTCTCGTTGTGGGCTGCTGGACCCACTTTGGGTGAAGATCGCTGAAGTCTGAGGAGGCCATTCTGAGGCTTGAATTGGGCCTCGACACAGGACGCTCGCTCTCCCTTATTCCCCTCCAGGAAGGGAACGTAGGGGTTGGGAGTAGGCTACGAAGACTATCGGTTAGGAGACAAGTTATAGAGGGGGAAGTAAAAATAAAAATAAAGAACAAAAAAATAAGTTGGGGCTAAATTGATCTTTGACATATTAAGGGGGTGGGTATGGACAGAGACAAGCAAAGGCGATAGGTTGGGAGGGAGACAGTAGGGTAGGTCTGAGCCCGCCTTACGAGTGGCCAGTACCACCGCACTCCCTCCACGAACCTCCGTTTCAAGGCAAGAGGCTGGCCACTTCATCTGCCGGCTATTGCTACAACGGCCTTGTCATGCCATGCCTTGTCTGCCTGCCTTTGCCTTGGCCCCATGCCTGCTGCCCTCGTTCATTTTGCCCCGTTCTGCTTTGCATTCCCCCCCCCCCTGTTCATTACCATGTGCGCCAGGATCATCGCGCAAATTGCAGGGACAGCTCTGTTGGCAGCTGCAACACGGGACTGCACTGGCAGCCCGTGAAACGTTTGCCAGTTCACTGCGTTCATTTCAAAAGGGGGAGGCCTTGGACTGCGTGTGAGCAGCCGGCCACATTCCCTGTCACCTGCGTGGTTTCATGAGCCAGAGACTGCGTGTGAGCAGCCTGGCTCCCTGCTGTGACTTTTGTTTTTCTCCGCAGAGTCCATAGATCCTGGGCCATGGTTTAGTGTAAATTAAATAAGTTAAGTTGTTAAGGTGTACAATTGTAAATGTGTTTTGCGCCGCCGGCATGTGAGTCTTAGCGCCGGCAATTTATTTAAGTCGTCTGTATGAGTGGGTTTGTTTAGTTAGTTACTCAGCCCGTAGGTTATATATTTTGGGGACACGAATACACTGAATGTCGCACTCAGGGATCCGAAGGTAAATCGTACTTGGGGAGAACTTACACATGATGGCACACGAAAATTCGACGACTCGGGACGAATCTGCAAAAAAGGGAGGGGGTAGTGTTACGGCTGTGGAAATTCCCAATACACCATAAAGGTCCCCAGCTCAGTTATGACGCGATGTTTATGTGCAGATAGGTCCCCACCGTTGTTTAAAGGGTTTTCTTCGTGTTCACCAGGCTGCGACCCTTTGAGATAGCCGTTTTTCTTTCGCTATCATTATTTTGGCCCGATCGAGCACGTTACGACCCTTTCCACCGCAAAAAAAACCATCCAAAAACGTCGAGCGAAAGCCCAGTGAAAAGAACTGGGATGACGCGCGAGTTTTCCCGCCGTTTTCGCGCCACCAAGGATGGCACGAGAAGCGGTGAGGAGCTCGCTCGCGATTGGTGGACACGGGGCGTGAGGAGGTCAAAGTGAGGGCACGCCCCTTTTCGAGAAGCTTCTCGAAGGGAGGCTGAGCCGAAAACGGGGAGGAGCGAAGGGCGGAGCCCCGCGCTATACAAGGCGGACCGCACACGGGCTCTCTCTCCTCTCTTGGTGGTCGGGGTTGAGTTCTCTTCTCTTGGCGGTTCGGGCAGCTTGTGTTCAGTTCAGTTTGTGGTGGCTGCTCGTTGAGCTCGCAGCTCGTGTTCAGTTCAGTTAGTGGTGGCAGCTCGTCAAGCTCGCAGCTCGTGTTCAGTTCAGTTCATGGTGGTTCTTCTCCTTCGAGCAGCAAGTTCGTGAGCTCGGGCTTCTTCTTTTCTTGGGACACGGACGGAGAGGGGCCGCTTTGCCAGCTCAGGCGCGCAAGCCTGCGCACACGTAAGGAGAGTGCCGGAGAGAGCTCGCCGACCGTCGCACCACGAGGGTGCAGGTAACCAGCGTCGGTCTCGTGGGCCCATTCGGTCATCCACGGCCATAAAGGTTTACGAACCCCGTCTACCCCCTTGCCTATGAGGGGGTCATTTATTTTGTTCTGTGTGAACGATGTGGTGCCGTGTCTGTAAGTAGAACCTGTTTAAGTGACTGTACACTATCAGCATATTCGGTGGTATTGCTTTTGTTTCCATGCTTTTTCTGTATATTGCATGACTTGGCTATACATACGTGCTGTATAAATAAATGTGCTTTGTTTGAATGTATCCCGTTCGTCGTGTCCTATTTCCCCTTTGAAAGTACCATCTTGCATCGTGGAATGAGTAGTGGGTTTTGAACGTAAGGATAATCGGATCCGTCGAGGTCGGCGATAACACCGCTCGGTTATCACTGTAGTACGGAACGGACCGCTTAAGCGGTTCGTGTCCCAGGCCGCCTGCAGCGCGGTGCAGCCCCTCGGTAGGTTACCCGCACGGGTACTTAGGTATATCGACATTCGGCGATTCACCCTATTTCACGTGGGTAGAATGCGGACTGGGCTGTGGTGAGGTTAAACCCCCACCCGTAACTGGTTCCTGGCGATAGTTCCAGGAGAGTCACGACTGAATTGTCCGTCCGGTGGGCGACACCGTTGCGATTCGAGTTACGCGGCCGATCGCACGCCGGCAAGCGAATTCGTAACAATATATACATACATATATCGATATATATATATATATATATATATATATATATATATATATATATATATATATATATCATACATATACACATGTATACATATACACATAGACATACAGTGGGGAGAACAAGTATTTGATACACTGCCCATTTTGCAGGTTTTCCCACTTACAAAGCACGTAGAGGTTTGTAATTTTTATCATCGGTACACTTCAACTGTGAAAGACGGAATCCAAAACAAAAATCCTGAAAATCACATTGTATGATTTTAAAATAATTAATTTGCATTTTATTGCCTGAAATAAGTATTTGATCACCCACCAACCAGGAAGAATTCCGGCTCTCCAAACCTGTTAGTTTTGCCTTTAAAAACCCTCCCATTCTCCACTCATTACCTGTATTAACTGCACCTGTTTGAATTACATGTATTAACTGCACCTGTTTGAACTCGTTATCTGCATCGTTATCCCAGGCTCTGCACTGGGCCACGCTATGAGAGGGTGTAGGGAAGCCCGGAATCATGGCGAAACCCAATCCTTATCCCTGTGTCGTAATAGGCGACCAGGGTTGCGTCAGGAAGGGCATCCGGCGTAAAACCTATGCCAAATCAGTATACGGATCATAACGGATGATCCGCTGTGGCAACACCTAACGGGAGCAGCCGAAAGACGAACAACAACATATACATTTAAATATATACACATATAATATACTGTATACATATATATACATATACATATATATTTCTCCCATTTTGTTCTCGCCGAAGAAGCTGCATAAAGCAACCATGAAAGGCTACCCAAGGTAAGCCCTTTGCTGTTTCAAACCCTTCCCAGAGTTCCTCCACAGAGAGTACATACATGAGAATCCCAATGCTACACAGCCCCTCAGCTGCTGGACCAGTTTCATTGCTTGATGGCAAATCATTAGCAACAGCGCAGGCAGAAACACGTACCACTGAGGTTCCCAAGCCAGTACCATGTGTAAAAGTCAAGAACAGTCAACCTATCAATGAAAACACAAAAACCTACCCACATCTCTCACCTGTGAATGGAGGGATAACCAATTAAACCCAGCTCGCTGGGATTATATAAGTAAATCGACTCCTCCCATACTCTTCTCGCTGAAGAAGCTGCATAAAGCAACCATGAAATGCTACCTTTCATGGTTGCTTTATGCAGCTTCTTCGGCTAGAAGAGCATGGGAGGAATCAATCTATATAGGTAGATATATACATACACACATTCTATACTCTGCAGAGTATTAGTGCTGCCGAAGCCAGTGCTTGGCAAAGGTTATGCTGAGTGGTTTGTCATCATCTTCCCCACAGTCAGTGAGGGCAATCATTTGTAGTTTGTTCAGGGCATTGGTGATAACTCATCCACTCTTCATGTGATGTAACATCTATGAGCAAATGTTGGCAGACAAAACACCAAGCTTAACATGCATCCAAAGGGATGCAGCACATTGTGATGGAACGCCCAGCCGACAAAGCACCAATTCGACAGTTTATAGACGGTTTGAGAATGGAACCCATCCTGAACATTTCACCGGCAAGTGTTTGCCTGACTAAACTGTGACTGAAAATGGAGTTATACACGATAATGTTTGATGTTTCAGAGACAATGTGCAAATATGTCACCTTTACTTCATAGTGACAGACAAACACATTTGTAAACGGACATTGAAGCACACTAACATGAGGGATGAGTGCTTTGTGAACAAAAACAAGGTACAAACCATTGTTCCAATGGAAGTGGTAAACAGGGCTGCGATCTGTCCACTGCCATCCACCAGCTCTTGTGCTGTACAGTCCGATCCAGAAAAAAGATTCCTTGTCATGCAGTACACCTGGAGGTCATATACAGTTATGTGAGACAGTCAATAAATGTTAAAATTTCTCACAGTACAAAGCTCATGCATATAATACATAAAAGAAAAGGACATTATAACAAGGAATATCTAGAAAGAGCAATCAGAGATTGCAGACCTTCACCAAGGCTTGTTTTGTTTGGTGTCGCTTGGTGTATTTTTGTTGGGTGTTTGTATGCCGGTGTGTATTTGTTTGTGTGGTGTATAGATGATGCATTGGCGACGTAGGTTTATGTTCACACAGCAGACAAACAGACCTTTTCGGTTTTATTGGAGAGATTCACATTCCAATCATATGTATTTTTTAGACATAGTCACGTTCCAATAGGACATACTTTACAAATGTACGCACATTTTCATGGTATGTACTTTATTCAAAAAACACATTCCTAAAATCATGTTATAGACATACAGTACTCACATTCTTAATACACATTCTTTATCGACGTACTCGTATTCTAATTGTACATACTTTATTGAGGTACAAGGTTGAACAAAAAAAGATAACGTGTAATACTGGCTGTCACCAGGTGGCATTTGTGGCTTACGTTAGCACATTATGTGTGGATCGACAGCAAAACAGACAGACAAGTCGGTAGGCAACATGGGTGGTCGCTACATAATTGCATACTAGTCATACAGTTTTTGACGGATCGGGCTGAAAATTTTTGACAAAGGTTGATTATGGTGCGCATAAAAGCGTGGAAGCCGATTTTTGATTTTCGGAAAAAAAAAATTATTAGTATTTTAAAAAAATTTCAAAGTTCCGTTGCTCGGCAACGGTGGCGTCCATAGCAACGGTGCTCAAAAGCATACAACTAGATCCTGGTATGAACCTACCAGTCAAGTTTCATCAAAATTGGTTGACTCCTCTGGCATCCAGAGCTGTCCATTACATACATACAGACAGATGGAAAACCTGAGAATAAAGGTACTCTAGCGACCACCCAACAGACAAAGAAGAAAGATGTGATACTTGCATGAACCAAATAAGTAATAGTTACCATGGAAACAGCAATTTGGCAATTTTGAAGATTTGATCGATCAAGTGTTTTCCATGATTGATTGTTATACATAACAAAGTTGGCTGATACATTTTATAATTGCCGTCTAATAGGTGTTTTTTTTTTTGGATGTCCTTGACCTCTGACAAATTTGACCAACTTTTACAAACAAATACTACACAAACAGAACGTACAAATGAACTGTGTAAATTTTAATTCACGATGTTGAAAAATTATTGAGGCATGGCAATAATAAAATCACAAAAAGCCAAATGTGAATATAATGGGGTGAAATTGTTGTCATGGAAACCACTTACACTTCAAAATGACTCAATCAATAGTTGGGGGGGGGGCACTATGGAAGTTCAATCTCCCCCACTGGAGCCTGCCGTTCATCCTTTTGCGGCTCCCAACATCAAAACTCGATTTCGAGGCTATAGCTGCCCTCCATAGTTTTTATAGTGAGTCACCGCTTTGTCACATTCTGCCCTCTTGACATGATGTCTGAAGTGTTGCAATGTTGTTAGTTTGCCAGGTGAAAAACATACATTTCGAGAAAGATCTCACCAAGCATATATGCCGAAAAGAATGGAGGACCAAAATGAGAAATGGAACAAGGCGGAGCAACAGTGACTCAACAACACTGCAGAGCATGCATTCGAAGGGACCAGAATACATGCATCCCAAATTTGCATAAACTACAAACGACTATAGACACCATCTTCTCAACAGTTCACCAGTCTGATTAGAAACTGATTTTGATACGGATGATGACCAAACTACTATGGATTAACAGGTGCAGGGAAAGAAAACATACATTTGGAGAAAGGTCTCACCAAGCTTATACACTGGTGAGAATGAAGGTAATAAATAGTTGTCATTTCAATGAGGTGATGTGCCTGGCGGTTCACGGTTGGCACACAGAGACCGTGCGGTGCCTGCTGAAGGAGTGGGCTCCCAAGAACTTCAATGAGGCAATGGCCCTTGTGGCCGGCGGCGGCCACATCGAGATTGTGAAACTGCTGAAGGAGTGGGGTGCCAACAGCTTTGACTGGGCCATGGACAATGGGGACCCCACCACGGTCACATCGAGATTGTGCAGCTATGCAAGGTGTGGGGTGCCGACAACTTCAACATATCAATGGCTAATGCGACCCGCTATGGCCACACTGCTATTGTGCAGCTGTGCCATATATGGGGCACCACAAACTTCAACCAGGTGATGTGCTGGGCAGCCAAAAGTGGCCACAAAGACGCCGTGTGCCTGCTGATGAAGTAGCGTGGGTGCGCATCCGCTCCTGTAACATTGTTGCAGTTGGCTAGTTGAAAAACACACATTTAGAGAAAGATATCAAGCGACTTATTCACCAGTGAGCAAATATAACCGTGTCTTAGTATGTAATCGTTGCTTGTTCCAACACAATGGACATTGAAATGATGAAGATGACCAACCCACTCAACCGAATGGAACAAATCTGTGGCATCATTTGTCAGATGCTGGGGATGGCAAAATTGAACCCATGCTTGCGTGCATTGCTGCACCGTACAATGATGCATGGTGAAATGCAACCGATGGTGTGGAGGAGGTTGATGTGGAAGTGGGCAGTGGAGACATGGTAACCCGTGTGCAAGAACTGATGGAGAGGGTCATGCAGAGCAATAGCCCGATGCAGACACATGCCCAGTGGGTCGTCCTGACCAGCCAAGAATATGTCCGAGAGTATCTGGGGCGTGATGTTCCAGCCAAAGTGATCAACATTTCAAGCTTTATACCCAGTGTTTCGTGTTACTGCTGTCCAAGGTAATGATTTATTTGATGGATCAACCGTCGCCATCATTTGGAGCCAATTTGTGGCTTACCTCCGCATGAATGAGAAAAAGGACACCTCTGAGAACACTACAGAGTGAGCAACCAAGTAACCATTTAGATATACATGTCTTCGTACTGTATATACTAAGGTCATGAAGGGAATAAATACAATTTAGAAAGTTATCCAATATATATATATATATATATATATATATATATATATATATATATATATATATATATATATATATATATATATATATATATATATATATATATATATATATATATATATATATATATTGTTGTGGTTACCAAATTCGCAAACCACCATTCAGGTCCCTTAGGTGAGGTATCTCGGTAAGTACATGTGGTTACTTTAGGTTACCCAACCCGTTGTCTAGTGGGAATACATGTTAGTTAGGCCCAAACCCGTTGTCTAGTGGGAATACATGTCATTTATGCGTGCTGCGACTCTTCAGGATAGCCGTTTTTCTTTTACTATCTTTAATTTGGACCAACCGCCATTGTTACCACCACCAACCACCACATCAACCACCCACCGCGGCGCCGCTTCACGTCACACCTCGCAACCGTCGCATCGCCACCGTTCTTGCGCCGCTTGTGGGTACCGGTGTTGGACTCGTGCAGGGCGCGCGCCGAACAGCGTGTACAAAATCACGGATTTTGTGCTTCAAAAACGGATCAAAAACGACACACGCCCACTTTTTGCCGTCCAATCGGTGAGCGAGGGGCGATTTGGCCCCGCCTCCAGGGCGTTGGAGGGCGATCGATATATGCAAATTTATGGATCAAAAAGCATTCACGCCCACTTTTTCTCGGGCCAATGGGGAGCGAGGTGAAAGGTCGAAGGGAGGGGGTCAAAGGCGAAGCCACGGGGCTTATATAAGCGACCGTGTTCGTCAGAAAGGGAGAACAGAGAGTTAAGACTTCGCGGGCGGTGGAGTTGGCAAGAAGGAGCTGGTCGCCGTCGTGTGCGTTGGAGTCGGAGCGGAGGGGACGGAGCTGTGGAGAGGCGGCGAGGGCAGACGAGGGGGTGCTCGCGTCGTGCAGGGAGCTGCACCCCAGGGAGGCCGACAGCGCGACCTGGCCGAGGTGGAGACGCTCGTCGCGGGACAATAAAAATCCTCTATACCCCGAGCATCAGCAACCCCCTCCTGTTTCCCCCCGCGCTGAGATAGTGCGACCAAGGGGGCCCCTTTCCCACCCCCTACCAGACACTGCCCGCGAGGCCCGCGGAGTTGAGGCACCATCGCCGCTCCGCGTCTCATCACCAGACGGGTAGGCCCGACCCGGTCTCGGCCTCAGGCCCGCCTCATCCTTGAGGGTATTCTTTTCCTTGGTTTTGGGTATGTGTTGTCGGCGCCGTCTGTGAAGTAAGATTGTATAAGTGTTGCCGTGTGCTCGCGTAATCGGTATTAGATCTGCATTGTCGCATTTGCTTTTTGTGTAAATTGAATTGTGTTTTTCTTTTCTGTGTGCTTTTGGTGGAATTGAATATGTGTGCTTTCCGTTCATCGCGAATAAATGTGCTTTGTGTTGAACTGTTTCCCGCTTCGCTTCGTCATTTCTTTCATTGAATCCTCATCTTGCTTCACGTAAAGGGTTGGTAGTGGGCTGAATACGCCCGATAATTAAATCGAACCGTCGAGGTCGACGATAACACCGCTCGGTTATCCCGATAGTACGGAACGGGTCGCTTAAGTGGCCCGTGTCCGAAGTCGACCTGCGGCGAGGTGCGATCGCCCGGTCTACCCTCCGCGTGGGTACTTAGGTAGGTCGAATTTGGTGAGCAACCCTATCCCACGCGGGGGCTGATTGGCTCGATCGCGGTGAGACCGAAAGGTCCACCCGTGACTGGTTCCCGGCGTTAGTCCGAGAGGGTCACGACTGGATTGTCCGTCCGGTGGGCGACGTGCCGCGATTCGAGTTACGTGGCCGTCAGCACGCCGGCGGGCGCGAATCGGTAACACTGGTGTCAGGTCGTGCGATACAAATCCATCGCCCTCCTCGCGGCACTGGTATCGGAGAACAGGAAAACGGGCTCTCCTGTCTCCAGCTAAATTCACGGGAATCGGTCCAGGGGTGAGAGAAGGGATCCCCGATTCCCTCCAAATTACGAGCGAGCGAAATTAACCCTTTAAGAGAAGCAAGATGGCGTCTCAAGGCGAGCGGGAGCCGGGGGTATTAGAAATGGATGTAGAATGTGTAGAATCCATGGTCCAGGATGGAATCCCCGAGCAGGAAATGTTGATTGTGCAGGAACACGGACTCGCCCAACTGAACCCAGAGCCCGAAATAGGTGCGGCAGCGGCCGCGGTGTATGACACCTCCCCTTCCCCCCTCCACCAAAACCCTTCCCCGATCCCTGCCGAAACGGCTCACCCAAGCGCACCCGACATGGCCCAGCTATGCGCCATGCTGGCGGCAATGACAGCGAGAATGGATGCAAATACACAACAAATGAACGAAAAGGATGGATGCGAATACACAAAAGATGGATGCGAATATGAAAAACGAAATGAAAGGCATGAACGAAAAGATGGATACAAACACAAATGAAATGAAAAACGAAATGAACAAGCAAATAAACGGAATGGAAGCAAACATGAGGGAAGAAATGAAAGAGCTTCGGGGTGAGACGCAGAACATGGGCCGATGCCTGCAGGCGGGCATGAAGGCCGTGACCAGGGAGCTGGGAAAGGCGACTCCACGTGAAGAAGCGAACGAGCTGGAAGGGGGTGCAACGGCTGACAGGCCCGCGGTGGAGGCGGGTAAAAAAATAATTCGAGGGGCGTGTTGGGCGAGGGTCGTGACAGAGGAATCGACGGTGACCAAGAGGGAAAAATTAAATGGGGAGACCAAAACGTGTGAGACGAGACACGAGGTGACGACAACGGAAATAATAGTGGAGACAAGGGAGGTAAAGGGTGAAGAGTTGGCAGTGACGGTAGCCGGGAAGGGAACGATAGAGGAGAGACTGCACGGTGAGGACGGGGTAAGTGACGCACACACACACACGGAGGTAGTGGAGGACGATGAGGTTGAGCTCGCGGACTGGGTGGAGGCCCGGTGCGAGCAGCTGGATGGACTCCTCCAGGAACGAGGGGAGGGAGTATTCCCCCTTGAGGCGAGTCACGACCAGGTGAGTTCGGTCGTGCTTTGCGAGGTTGAGGGGACGGGTGCTGTGGACAGGTGCATCGAGAGCTTGGGGGGTATAGAGGCCCCGGAGACCCTTGTGGGGACACGAATCCCCAGTGTGGTTGTCCCTGTGTGTGTGGTGCAAGGCGTGAGTGCGTCCCCGTGTGTGGAAGCGACCCCGTGTGTGATTGGTGTGGTGGCGATTGTGCCGGAGTGCGTGCTTCCCAGCACGCCGTGTGTGGATGAGGCATCGTGTGTGGAAGAGGCCGTGGGTGTGAGTGAAACGGCCTGTATGAGTGAGGCACCGTGTGTGGAAGAGGCCGTGTGTGTGAGTGAAACGGCCAGTGTGGATGAGGAACCGCGGTTGAGTGCCCCCGCGTGTGTGAGTGAGGCACCGCGGGTGAGTGCCCCCGCGCGTGTGAGTGAGGAACGGAGTGTGGATGAGGCACCGCGGGTGAGTGCCCCCGCGTGTGTAAGTAGTATGGTTTGTGTGAGTAGTGAGGCACGCGTGAGTGAACGGCCGTATGCAAGGGAGACCGTGTGTGTGAGAGAGCGGTATGTGAGGGAGATGTCGGTTGGCATGCGGGAGCACGCAGCCGCGTCTCCCGGTGTGAATGTGATGGAGTGGACTGTGTGCGTCGTAACACGCAGGTATGCGTGTGTGGAATGGAGACGGAGACGGCGACAGAGGAGAGAAAGCCGAGTAGCGGCTGTAGTTGTTTCGGAGACCGTGCCAGGTTCACCCAGCAGTGAGCACGCGGTTCGTGCTGTGCAACGCACGAGGCCACCACGTGCTCGCTTGCGAGAGTGAAGTCCCGGTCCGGAAACGCACGCGGTGGATTTGCCGATCCCGCGGACGGACAAAGTTTAGGCAGGTAAACGGATTTGGACCGGACGGGTTCTCCACGCGATCGTGTGTGTTAAGCTCCAACGGGCAAAGCACATGTGTTCGCATGGGGAACCCCTCGAGACGTGGGGCTTGTGTTTTTTTTATGCGCACGGTGACGTCATGGCTGCACGTGTGGTTGGAATCCGGCAGGAGGGGTATCTCGGCCGGATGGCACCGTCCAAGGAGGGACGAGGAACACGTGCAGCTGCATGACGTCACGGGCAGGTGTAAAGTGCGCGAGCTCTGAGTTGCCGCGCTGGTGATGCGCATGGGAAGAAAAAAAAAAAAAAAAAAAGCAAGCCTCACTTTCGGGTACACAGGATTCCTGGGCAAGGGGTGAAAGACCCCCTTACCCGGGGCACAGGATGAAAACGAGTTAGGGGGAAGGGTTAGCTTAGTTAGACCGACTTCATGGGGCAGGGGTAAGTCCTCATGGAGTCCGTGGAATGGATTAGTTAGAGGGATTGTCGCGAGATTTAGGTTGGGAAATGGATTAATGGGATTATTTTGGAGACAGTGACAGACTTGTGGATGTGTAGAGGGGACGTAGCTTAGCTACGTAGTGTTAAAAGGAATGTGCTATAGTGTAAGGGACGACGTGGGAGCACGAGTTAGTTAGGGGGTGCAGATAGAAGGATGGCAGAGTTCAGTGGTGTGTGTGTTGAAGAGTTGGTGAGTGAAGTGGAAGCATGTGCTTGGTGAGTGAGTGAGGCCAGCGGGTCTGTGTGAGTGGAGCGAATGGGGAATGCATGGTGCGATGAGTGATTGGGGGGAGGAGTGACTCCCGCCCAAGGGACCCCCGGGGTCAGTGTGGAGTGAGTTAGCTGGGTTAGTCAAATTAACAAAAATGGAGGTCGTTTTGTTGTTGGTGGGAAAGTAGGCTCGAGACCCATTTGGAGGGGTGCAGGAGCCCTGTTGACGGGCTTGGGAGCGTGGCTGCGAAAGGTGAGTATCGCTGAGTGGGTACCCCGGGCACCAGGCTAGTCGGCCGTGGTAGGCCAAGGGCCCATGGGGGGCCGGGATAGAGTAGTGGGCACGGGTGCGCCTGCTTGGTGCGGGGGCCCGGGGTGCCATTAGCCACGTGGGCAGTGTTGTGGGCAAGGGTGACCCTCGGAAAGGGGCCTGGGAAGCCAGCCTGCCACGTGTGCGTTTCAGGGGAGGTGCCATAGGGGGCACTCCCCGGTGTTAGGGAGCTGGTAGGCTCGGAGGCAGTGTAGTGCCCGGGGGTGCCATAGCGGGAAATTCGGCAGAGGGTCGTGCCTGCCAAAGGGAGCCACGTGTCCCAGCCAGGAGACCGTGTGAGGGCACGGAGAGAAAATTGGGGGGCGAGGCCCGAAATTGTGAGGACACCAACACAGGCGACGGGAATCTGGGTTTATAGAACCAATAGTTTAAGCAAGAGGCGCTTGTTGAAAGCCCCGGGGTAGTTTAACCATAAAATGGTTAGGGTAGATTAGGAGATGTACCCCTCCGCACCATCCATCCCCTCGCTGTCGTTGTGGGCCGCTGGACCCACTTTGGTTATGGATCGCCGAACTCTGGGGAGGCCATTCTGAGGCTTCGTTGGGCCTCGACACAGGACGTTAGCTCTCCCTTATTCCCCTCCGGGAAGGGAACGTAGGGGTTGGGAGTAGGCTAGGTGACAGGATAGGTTAGCCGAACAAAGACGATAAAGGGGGTTAGGGGACGATTTATAGTGGGGGAGTAAGAATAAAAACAACAAAAAAAATAAGTTGGGGCTAAATTGGGGTTTGACAAATTAAGGGAGTGGGTATGTACAGTGACAGGCAAAGGCGATAGGTGGGAGGGAGACAGGTAGGTAGGTCCGAGCCCGCCTTCCAAGTGGCCAGCACCACCGCACTCCCTCCACCAACCTCCACTGAATGGCAAAGGCTGGCCAACTTCATCTGCAGCTGTGGTACTTCGAGGCCTGTGCCGGCCAGTTCATCTGCCGGCTGTGTTTGCCTGCAGCGGCCTTCTTCTGCAGGCTGTGTTTGCCTGCTTGCCTTTGCCATGCCATGCCCACTACCCATGTTCACCAGCCCCATTCAATTTTTGCTTTCCCCCCCCCCCCCTGTTCATTTCCATGTGCGCCAGGATCCGCAAGGCAACAGTTTGCAAGCTGCAAGAACTGCCCTGTTGGCAGCTACAACACGGGCCTGCAGTGGCGGCCCGTGCACCGTGTTTGTGTTCATCCATCCATTCGTTGTGCTCATTGCGTGTGCCACTTGAGCTGGCACGGAGACTGCGTTTGTGCAGCCCATGCACCGTTGTGGTTCACTGCGTTCAGTTCAAAAAGGAAGGCCTTGGACTGCGTGTGAGCAGCCAGCCACGTTCCCTGTCACCTGCATTGTTTGAGCCAGAGACTGCATGCGGGCAGCCTGGCTCCCTGCTAACTGCTTTCTTTTGCAGAGTTCAATGATCCTGGGCCATGGTTTAGTGTAAAATTTGTAAGTTAAGGTTAAGATGTACTGTAAATATGAGTGCGCCCCCGGCATGTATGTCTTAGCGCCGGCAATTTTATTTAAGTCGTCCGTGTGAGTGAGTTTGTTTAGATAGTTACGCAGCCCTCAGGTTATTTATTTTGGGGACACGAATACCATGAATGTCGCACTCAGGGATCCGTAGGTAAAATGTACTAGGGGAAAACTACACATGATGGCGCACGAAAATTTGACGACTCGGGACGAGTCTGTAAAAAGGGGAGGGGGTAGTGTTGTGGTTACCAAATTCGCAAACCACCATTCAGGTCCCTTAGGTGAGGTATCTCGGTAAGTATATGTGTAGTTAGGCCCAAACCCGTTGTCTAGTGGGAATAAATGTTATTCATGCGTGCTGCGACTCTTCAGGATAGCCGTTTTTCTTTTACTATCTTTATTTTGGACCAACCGCCATTGTTACCACCACCAGTCACAACATCAACCACCAACCACAACGCCGCTTCACCACAACCGCCACGACCTTCACGTCACACCTCGCAACCGTCGCATCGCCACCGTTCTTGCGCCGCCTGTGGGTACCGGTGTTGGACTCGTGCAGGACGCGCGCCGAACAGCGTGTACAAAATCACGGATTTTGTGCTTCAAAAACGGATCAAAAACGACACACGCCCACTTTTTGCCGTCCAATCGGTGAGCGAGGGGCGATTTGGCCCCGCCTCCAGGGCGTTGGAGGGCGATCGATATATGCAAATTTATGGATCAAAAAGCATTCACGCCCACTTTTTCTCGGGCCAATGGGGAGCGAGGTGAAAGGTCGAAGGGAGGGGGTCAAAGGCGAAGCCACGGGGCTTATATAAGCGACCGTGTTCGCCAGTCCAGGGAGTAGTAGAGTAGTAGAGGAGAGTCGGGAACAGAGAGTTAAGACTTCTCGGGCGGTGGAGTTGGCAAGAAGGAGCTGGTCGTCGTGTGCGTTGGAGTCGGAGCGGAGGGACGGAGCTGTGGAGAGGCGGCGAGGGCAGACGAGGGGGTGCTCGCGTCGTGCAGGGAGCTGCACCCCAGGGAGGCCGACAGCGCGACCTGGCCGAGGTGGAGACGCTCGTCGCGGGACAATAAAAATCCTCGACACCCCGAGCATCAGCAACCCCCTCCTGTTTCCCCCCGCGCTGAGATAGTGCGACCAAGGGGGCCCCTTTCCCACCCCCTACCAGACACTGCCCGCGAGGCCCGCGGAGTTGAGGCACCATCGCCGCTCCGCGTCTCATCACCAGACGGGTAGGCCCGACCCGGTCTCGGCCTCAGGCCCGCCTCATCCTTGAGGGTTCTCTATTCTTTTCCTTGGTTTTGGGTATGTGTTGTCGGCGCCGTCTGTGAAGTAAAATTGTATAAGTGTTGCCGTGTGCTCGTGTAATCGGTATTAGATCTGCATTGTCGCATTTGCTTTTTGTGTAAATTGAATTGTGTTTTTCTTTTCTGTGTGCTTTTGGTGGAATTGAATATGTGCGCTTTCCGTTCATCGCGAATAAATGTGCTTTGTGTTGAACTGTTTCCCGCTTCGCTTCGTCATTTCTTTCATTAAATCCTCATCTTGCTTCACGTAAAGGGTTGGTAGTGGGCTGAATACGCCCGATAATTAATCGAACCGTCGAGGTTGACGAATAACACCGCTCGGTTATCCCGATAGTACGGAACGGGTCGCTTAAGTGGCCCGTGTCCGAAGTCGACCTGCGGCGAGGTGCGATCACCCGGTCTACCCTCCGCGTGGGTACTTAGGTAGGTCGAATTTGGCGAGCAACCCTATCCCACGCGGGGGCTGATTGGCTCGATCGCGGTGAGACCGAAAGGTCCACCCGTGACTGGTTCCCGGCGTTAGTCCGAGAGGGTCACGACTGGATTGTCCGTCCGGTGGGCGACGTGCCGCGATTCGAGTTACGTGGCCATCAGCACGCCGGCGGGCGCGAATCCGTAACAATATATATATATATATATATATATATATATATATATATATATATATATATATATATATATATATATATATATATATATATATATATATATATATATATATATATCTTCTTCTTTTTCTTTCGGCTACTCCCGTTAGGGGTCGCCACAGGGGATTATCTGTATGATCCGCATAGAGATTTGGCACATGTTTTACGCCGGATGCCCTTCCTGACGCAACCCTGGTCGCCTCTTACGACACACAGGGATATGGTACACCTATTTTAACCGGGGTATACACCAGCCCAGTATACTGGTACTCATTTTGCCGACCTCGGAAGGATGACAGGCAGAGTCAACCCCCTGGTGTATTAATTCAGTGGCCCAACAGGGCTTGAACTCAGGACCTTTTAGATCCCAAGCCACCGCTATATATATATATATATATATATATATATATATATATATATATATATATATATATATATATATATATATATATATATATATATATATATATATATATATATATATATATATATATATATATATATATATATATATATATATATATATATATATATATATATATATATATATATATATATATATATATATATATATATATATATATATATATATATATATATATATATATATATATATATATATATATACATGAGCCTGGTGTTGGCGCAGTGGTTAGGGTGGTGGCTTGGGATCCCAGGGTCCTGAGTTCAAGCCCCGTTGGCTGCTGAATTAACACCAGGGGGTTGACTCAGCTTGTCATCCATCTGAGGTCGGCGAAGTGAGTACCAGTGTACTGGTCCCGGTGTATGCCCCAGTTTGAATTGGTATACCATATCCCTGTGTCGTAAGAGGCGACCAGGGTTGGCGTCAGGAAGGGCATCCGGCCATAAAACATTGCCTCAAGAAAAAGCCTAACCCCTGCAGAGCAGGGAAAAATGGCTGTAAAAACGGTTTTTTATTATAGATATATATATATATATATATATATATATATATATATATATATATATATATATATATATATATATATATATATATATATATATATATATATAGATCACAAGCAAAATGACAGACTCACGTGATAGCCTTGTTCGTGAGATGTTTTTTGTGATGTTTGTTCGACCACGTGGGCTACGAGAATGTCGCAATGACAGGAGCAAAAAATATCATGCCTACGATCGTGTCTAGACCCCACAAACACACAAAACGAACACTATTTTTCCCCTCTCGGGGCACACTGGAATAAAATGTGGAAGTCAAGCGGGCACATCTACAAGCACACATCTATGATAGATGCACACTATGCCACAGGAAGTACTGAGGCTGTTGCGGTATCTGCTTCAGCGGCAGTTCTAGTGCATCTGTGGCTGTTCCAGCAGCTGTTCCGATGGCGTCACAAGAGCAATAACGTGCTACTGTGCAACTGTTCCAGCGTCGCCAGCTATTTTTTCATGAATGAAGTGCTGGCCTCATCTCGCCCCTGTGTATTTTTGTCACCTCATCAATTTCCAAGGCACTATGCACCTTTTCTACCGCTGCATGGATGTAGCTCTTCATCTGGTCGTACTTTTTCAATCTCGCCAAGAATGAGCCGGAATTCCTCCTCAGAAAACTTGCCATCTCGCAGTGTGGGATAAACATGGTCTAAGATCATGTTGATTTTTGCCTCAGTGAGTACACAAATCTAGTCGTGTTCTTTCAGCCTTCATGGCCAGGCGATGGCTGACTTATTTGCCAGCCACACCAAGTAGCCCGCAGGCCAGGGCAGCTGCTTACATTCCAAGAACTAATGGGCTGCAATAATGGTAGAGAAGATGCCAATGCCCAAAATTAATAATCCCATACCAGCAGCCACCAAGGCTGTATCCATTCCATCAACAACATGAACACCGCAGTAGTACTTTTTTATTTGGAGTGGATTTTGTGGTCCGCTCCTCTTCAAGTCGCCGCTTGAGTTTGATAATAAGCTGAAGCCTGCATGACTGCTGTTCCGACAGCTCTTCAAGTGGCGGAGACGCAGGCAGCTCTGGGTAGATGCTCGCATGCACAGCGGGTGCTGTCGGCCGCTTCATCTTTGTGGAGTATCAGCAACTACAAGTCAAGTTCAATTCGGAGTGAAACAACAGCACAAGTGGCATCAGGACAATTTCTGACTGTCTGGAAGTTGATAGGTTTCCAAGAGAAAGCTCCAGGGGCTGAGCAAAGGTTGTAGTGCGAGATAACTCTTCATCAGGCTTTTCCATTTCTCATGCTTGTATTCCGTTGACAATCAAAATAGTCCAGCAGTGTAGTCTGATATTTCAGATCAATTGTTCAAATTTGCATAAAAGCACCAAAATTGGTACACATGTACAATAATGTATTTTGATCAATTCTGGATATGGAGCCACCCAAGATTTTGCCTTGGTCAGCCGGTTTGCTATGCTGCAGTACTAAAATAACTTAAGTTTCATTAGCTTCCCAAACCATGTTATAAGTGGTCTGATGCTTGATCCTATGTTCTTGCAAAGTCTCTGCCTGACGCCATCATGGTATAGCCGGAATAATTGTGGTTCAGACCCAAAGACATACTCCCAAAGGACCACTCAAATGAACCATCATTTAATTTCCCATTTCGTTCTGCACAGATAGTGATAACCGACTTACAGGCGTTGACCATTAACATCATGGATAGATACTTTCAATTCAGAAATTTCACCACAGTACAGCAGTCAGAATGCGAGGTGGGGAAAGCTCATTGCGTTGGTCTATCCAAATGAATGACTCCACACACCAACGACCCCGAGGAGATTTGTAAGCTACCCCCTCGAAGACATTGTGTGTGGTGCTTATCTGATCAGGATGAACATGAAGTATTTTGATGAAGGCAAAGTTTACAGGTCAGTCTCCAGTATATACACCCTCAGTAAACCAATCTATGCCATCGAAGCCAAGCACGTTCATCAGGCCAGCTGTCAACTTCAACTCAACTCTGTGTGATGAGCCCATTAGCCTTGTTTGCATTGAGATCAACAGTATCTGATGGAATAGTCATATTTATTAACTTCCTCAACCCATAAAAATTCCACAAGCCAGGAATCACGTTTAACATCCCCGAATTCCCTGTTTTTGCAGCTGTCGGGCACACAGATATGGCCTCACCTTCTCCGATGTGGTGCCAACCCACTGTCTAGTAAATCGAGCACAAGGCGACACGCAAGTTGCCGTTGCAGCTGTTAATGCACTTCTGGAGGGGGGGGGCAGCTATGCCTGGTGTTGGCTTAATGGTACAGGTGGTGGGCTTAGGCTACTAGGATCCTGAGTTCAAATCCCACTCGGCTGTTGAATTAATACCAGGTGGGGTTGGCTCTGCCCGTCATCCTTCCGAGGTCGGCAAAATGAGTGCCAACATGTTGGTATCCTGTGTCAGAGTGGCGACCCATCCAGGATTGTGTCCAATAGCCAAGGAGACTGCTTAGGCAGCACCAACGCTCTGCACAGAGTCTGGTCCCAATGGATGGATGGATGGAGGGGGGCTGCCTCTTCACTTTGGCTATGCTTCATACACTTTCAAATGTTCACAGTGTTGTCATTTCCAACAACTACTGTTGCTCACTCCTCCAATGCTGTAGATAAGAAAGCATTTGCATTCAATATAGGTGTCAAATACAGAGCGGGTGGGGTGTTCAAGGCAGCGGTTGCGGCCTAAAACTTATTCGGGCCTCATCTGCATATCCAGGTGACAGACTCAGGACAAGAAAATTTCAAGGCAGGGGTCCACAGACATCTTTACTAAGTATAAACTGCCACACGTGAACAGCGAGAAGGTTGTACAAACATGGAACTCGCACCCGATGCAGTTCTGGCAGAACCAACTCAATTTTGCGGTCTGGAGTGCCACCACAGGATGCGGTGTGTCGGTCAATGATCACCTTACAGGTTCGGAGCACCAACTTTCACACTCCATTTCCACATTTACTATCAAGTCTGGAGGATCATTGAGAAGACCAAGGTGCTGCTCGCTCAAGACAAGATGTGGAATGCATTTGAAAATCTATATCTATCTATATCACCACTCTATATCAATCTATATCACCACTCTATATCAATCTATATCACCACTATGCACTATATAGTGGTGAAAATCTATATCACCACTATGCACACATCTGCAAAGTGTTTGGGGTTTCTCTGAACACCAATTGGTGGCACAATGGGGTAAATCAGGGGCTCGGGAAGGTGTACATCTACTGAGTTCACAGTATGCTCGTTCAGGCTGGGTATCGCCCCGCAGGGCATGGTAAATACAATCCCAGAACCATGACATTCGCTTCCGCAAAACCAACAAACAGAATCGTGCATAAGGAATACATCGCATAAAGCAAAACGTAACCACCATGAGGCCAATAACTCCATAGCTTTTCAAAGTCCAACACTTCTTGAAACCACCACTCGGAAAATCTCACCGAGTCGGGCAGTGCCAAGTATTCCCCCCCCCTCCCCAACCCAGGGCAGGGTAGCACCTGCTGGTATCTATATAAATATTTTCATGTGTTTTTATGATTGTTTGTGGGCTTGTTTATGCGTTTGTACGTTAATCTAAGATGCCCCAAATTTGGGGTGCAAGAACTTCAGAATCTGAAAAATTCCTGCCCTCTCTCTTCCCTTCCCCCACAGGAAATTCTCTACATGCATTGTGTGCACATCTGAAAATCAGAGAAAAAAAAAAACGGCTGGGCCAATCTCCACCAGATTTGCATGTGTGCTGGGGTTACCCAGGTTTCGGTCATGGACACAAAAAAAAGTCTGACCCTCCCCCCCGAAGGAAATTATCTGTGTGGTATGCATACCTGAACATCATAGAAAAACTAGGGGCAACGACCCTGGGCTCACCCAGTAGAACCAGGAAACAACTGGTAGGCATGGATGACCCACTAAAATATGTAAAGGAGAAAAAAGTAAATACCTATTTTGGGTGGCAAACCCCTGATTTTTTTTTTTAATGCCATGAACAAACTTTGGTACATCATGGATGATGATGGTTGCGGTCAAGTTTCATTGAATTTGTGTGTGTAGTTTCAGAGAAGAAAGCAAATACCTATTTTGGGTGGTCAAGGCCGCTCCCTTACACCACGATATTGTTTTTAATGTCGTGAACAAACTTTAATCCATCACAGGTGATGAAGGTTGTGGTCAAGTTTCATTGAAATCATGTGTGGTTTCATAGAAGAAAACAAATACCTATTTTGGGAGTTCAACCCGAGACCCACTTCGATCCCACGTAAACCCCCCTGAGACCCTGATTTTTAATGCCATAAACAAACTTTAGTGCATCATGGGTGATTAAGATTGTAGTCAAGTTTCAGCAAATACAGTACCTATCTTGGGAGGGTTAAACCTGAACCCCTTTGACCCCTTGTAAACCCACTTATACCCTGATTTTTACCAGCGACATGTTGCAGGTCTACAGGAGCTCCATGTTGCTGCTGTTGTTGTTGTTGTTGTTGTTGTTGTTTTTGGTCGATTTTTGAAATGTGCACCCATTGGTCAGACAGCTGCTGGACCACACCCACATCTGTTGCTTCACTCCATCCACCACAGTACCCAAACAAAATAATATGGCCACCATCTTGGTTTTCTGGTGGGCCTAACACATTAAGCCTGGAGGTCGCTGCTGATAATACACTATCGAGGTCTGTTGCATCAGATTTCCATTGGCTTTGTTTGGGTCGAGTGTTGCTCACAATGAGGGACCCTGGAAAATCTAATCATATGTCGAATAACAGCAAGGTTTAATCAAGCCTGTGAGAACGTACAGTACATCAGAACACACGGTAATCAAGCGTTACGTCACTTAATTACTAAAAAGAATAGCATTATGTAGTTTTTGAACGGCCCCATATTGGGGTTAAACAATTAGTGACCGAGTGATGAATGGGCTCGTTCTGAAATAACCTTGATGGAGGCTGACATGGATGAGAGGTGTTGAGTTAATCTTTTATGAGTGCATTACATGTGTTTCCCAATTGCACTGTTCATCTTTTTATAAATGCGCATCTCCCAATCGACCCATTATCGGATTTTGTTGCAGGTTGTGACCACAATGCTGTCATTCTTGTTTCGACAATGTGTTCACCTTGGCTCATGAAAGAGCTTGGACAAACATTAGATAGGAGACAATAATAAACTTTTACAGAGATTAAAGTACACTAGGAACAAATCAACGTCATACATGAGATTTAAACCAAGGTTCCCCGGCTCATAAGCTGGACACTCTAATTGGAATCCCCAATAGGCCAACATAATAAATTACATCAGCATTGAGACTTTGTTATCGGTGAGCTATAATCTGATTCACTGTGTGTTGTGCTGTGTTGTACCTGATATGTACTCATGTTCACAGTTGTCAGCAAAGCTGATTAGCTGTGCTCCCTGCTGCCTGCAGCTCTGGCTTGCTTCAAACCACCCCAACTGTGCACCATTGTTGAATTGGTAGCAAACACCAGTGTTGGGATTGTACTCCCAAAAGTCAGAACATCCAGGAGCTAAGAATGATGCAGAAAATGGAAGACTGAAAACTAGCTTCAAGCCTGCTGAGATGTCACATCATGATATAAAAGAACAGTAAGTTATCAGGAGGCAATGTCTCCATCCCAACAGAAGAGCATATTTATTTTTACCCCAGCCCTAGAACACATTAACAATATATGTTCCGCAAAACAATGACAGCACAGGGTGAAGTCAAGTGACAACCAAGAAAAAGACAAAATCACATTCAACAATTTCATCACATTGATGGATGTTTTAAATTGTTATGTGTTAATGTAGTTATTTATTTTGAATAGCAAAAATAGGAGGAGAGAGTTGTGGGGGGAAGGAGGGGGGAGAGCTTGATAAAGGAGGCATATGGAGAAAAAACAATGGGAGGTAGTGGGCAAGTGCAAACAAGGGCAAGGCATATCTGCACAAGTGGCTCACACTGTACACATACTCATTCACTCACTCGCTCACTCATTCACTCAACTTCTTTTAATAAGAGCCACCACCTGATGCCGGCAGACGGGACGCCCAGTCTAATGTCCATCCGAGGGATGGCATACACATTGATGCCTCATCTTGCCTGTGAAACACCAGGATGACAGTTTATAGCTGGGTCAACATTCAAACCAAGGCCAGACAACTCAGAGGTGAGTGAGAATATCCCTTGGCGATCCTGCCAGCCCCTATAACTCTCTTTTTGTGTGCAAAGTTTCAAACAGCAATAGACCAAGAATTGACACCTGCCAAACTCCAACAATTATCAACTTCCATCCTGACACATGTCCATTTATTACTATTCTGTGTCCTATTATTGAGCTAATGTTCTAACCTTTCATCAGACTGGCAGGATGTGTCAGAGGTAGCACACTCGCCATTGAGCTGCCAAGTATCAGTTTTATTATTGGCCGGACAACAAGCCGTTATCCTAATGCTTCACAGGCAGAGCATTACATCAATGAGTACTCTACATCCTTTGGATGGGACATTAAGATATTCCATCTGCTAGCATTCGCTCATTGATGTTAAAGATCCAACGGTGGCTTTCATAATTAGCAGGCCATTGTGTGCTGCAACCCAGCCCAAATTCTAAGTTCTAAATTCCTGCCATAATCTGCAAGCTTTGGGAGAGGGTGGAGGGAGGAGCAGAGAATGTATCCGCAGCATAGCCATGTCTCCAGAGCTGCATAGCCACCCTTCCAGAAATTATCCTGGTCTTAACCAGGTGCAGCAAACACATGAATGAATGATGCATTTTTGCTAGCGGTTGTGCTTGTGCTGAGAATATGATGTAGGCAGGATGAGTTGACAATTATTCATGTCCATGTGATTTATGAATCTTTGCAAATGCCCGCATTAGTTCGTAGTCATCAGAAATGAAGACAGCACAGCATGAAAAATCCTCACCAGCAGAGGTGCAGTAACCCCACTGCTGCAGCCGGCTGTGGTTCAGAGTCGTGGCGCACCAGCTCTGATGACCTTTGACAGTGCAACCAATGAACCAATTGCCTTCATTTTCGAAAGGAAACACGCAGGGTTGCCCTCTGCCGGTACCGAGCAATGTGTAGATTTTTTCTGTTATGAAACAGGCAAACAGTAACGCCATGTTAGCAAATCAAGGCTGCGTCAATTATTGAGGGTAATAAGGCGAGAACTAAAAGTGTATTCAAACCTGCAAACCTTATCAAAAGCCGTTTGCACCAACATGTTTTTAAACATCATGGTGTCCCAGATATTATGTCTAAAATCATTGTCCACCAATGAAGTCAACAACCACAAATAAACAATGCTTGGATAGGAGCATCTTGGAGAACTTTGGATGGACAAAGAGACATAAACAAATGAAGGGTTTGATTCCAAAACACAACAGGATAGAGTATATTTGTCAATATATTGAGCAGTAGAGCTGATGGGTAAATAGATTGCAGTCGATCTGAGAACTGGTGTAAACTCACTCACTGACTGACAAAGCACCATTACAGACTTACAATAACGGATGGAATAAACAGTACATTGATTGAGGTATGCTCACTGCCATGGGAAGCAAGGAGAAGCTGAAGTTTCGGGTGTTAACCCTTCATTGGAGCAAAATAACGCATTAACCCTTCCTCTTTTGCCTTGACATTAGCTTCTCCTGCTTCCCACAGCAGTTGGAATACTTTGATGAATGTTCTATCGGTTCCATCAATCACTCTATCGGTCTGTATTGGGACAATCCATTTCTCTACCTGCCTAGCAATGCAGATTGACATTAGCCTTCACAATTAAGACTAGTTTTCCACTTTAGTTTTAATCTCTGGTAAGAAGAACACCCTTCTGGTCGCAGAATATTGTCACCATCACTTTACTGACACTTGTACATGAGTTGAACTTTGAGTGTTGGTGCTGATCGGTGTTTTCCATTACCTTGAGAACGACCTTGCTTTCACTTGAATGCATCCAAAATGTCAGAGACATTGAAGCGAAGCCACAAAAAGAGTATTTCCAAAAATAAGAAATCTGGAAGTTCAACAAGGAGTTTGTAAAATTTGAAGGAAGCTAGAGGGTAACACTGAATCATTGACTGAGCTATCAGATGTCACTGATAAAGAAAATTTGTACATAGAATGGAAGCTCATCAAAGGGGGGGGGGGGGGAAGGAAAAAAAATCAAAAAAGGAATGGAAGCTGCTCACCTTTACTCTTTCATTCCTCTTTTTCCCCACCTTTGGAACAAACTCCCTCACTCTCTTCAATCTCATTCTTCCCTCCAGGTCTTCAAAACAGCTGTTCACCACCACCTCTTATCTTCCCCCATCCAAAGCCACGATCTTTCCTACCCCCGTTAATCCACACCAAACACACCACCATCAAATTCCCTGCTTTCCTTCCTGAAAGTCCCTGTATCATCATCTTGTGCACCCCACCTCATCCCTCTCCCTTCCACAGATCTCCTCATTTCTCTGTAATTGTCATGTCATGTCATGTCTGGGTGTAGGTTCTCACACAAGCCTCGACATTGCATCCATACAAAAAAAGGGCAACATTGCTCTATTTCAGTCATGCATGTTTTGGGGATGGGGACAAGCAAGGTGTCACCAAGCATCACAGAGGAGAGGGAGAAGTTTAAAATTATTTTTAAAACACTTCCAAAAAAAAAAGTCACGTATTTTGTGTACAGCCCCTGATAAGTGACAAAAATGTATTCTAGTATTCTAGTAGTGACCTTCTACTTTGTATCACTGCAGAAGACTCCGACATATTTGCAGATGTTTCTGTTCGTGTGCATCGGTGAGCGTTTTGGAACCCACCTTGCACACAGTTGCAGAACCAAGACTTTTGTGGATTATGGCTGGTATTGCACCACGAGACAGATCGAGGGTGACAACTGTTGTCCATTGATACACTTCTGTCCTAGAGTATCAGTCCATCAATCCTGACCACAATTGTCTTCTGTGGTAACGGAGGTTGCTTAAACTGGCCATTGTTCATTGCACAAAAGTTATCCATACTTTTTGTTATCATGAACACCATTCGTACACATTTTTTTTCTCATAAGTGTAGTTGTTCTCATAAGGTCACGCGGTTTGGCACCTTCACTAAACAAAACTCTCAGTGCTCTCTCAGGGTGCACTCTTATAGTGTGGAAGCCACAAATGGGGGGGGGGGGGTCAAGCATCAAGTGATCAACAAATTATTCACATTTTCTCCTGCAATATCACCCATAATGCAATTGCATTACACACATGCACTATTTGTGAGAGTAAAAGTCACTTCATTTATTAACATTACATAATATGTATATATATATATATATATATATATATATATATATATATATATATATATATATATATAGTGAGTCAAAAGTAGCGCCCAATTTCCGTTTTTTCGGCTGTCAGATTCTTTCTGGGAAGTCATGTTGTTAATAATTGTCTTGCAGATTATTAATTTTCATAATTTTTTTTTTTTTTTTGTAGGTTATTGCTGCGAGTTTGGAAAGTTACTGAATTTGCACCAAATTGAGCTTAATGGCACAATTAACAGACACAATTGTGTCTACTGGTCTGCGAATAACCAAAGAGTGACAGTTGAGAAGGAGGTAAGTTTACCTGGAGTGACAGTTTGGGCAGCCATATCTCCATTAGGGATAATTGGACCCTTTTTCTTTGAGGGATCTGTCAATGCAGAAATTTACCTGGATATGCTGCAAACCTTCTTTTGGCCCAGGGTACAAGATCAGGACTGTTATTTCCAGCATGATGGAGTTTCACCTCATTTTGGACGTTATGTTCGTCAGTGGCATGAAGAAAACGTTCCCAAAAAGTGGATCGGCCACCGCGGTCCGATAGAGTGGCCGGCACGCTCCCCAGACCTTACACCTCCAAATTTCTTTCTTTGGGGGCTCATGAAAGACCTTGTTTATCATGAAAAGCCTCGTACCATTCAGGAATTGAAGGCTCAAATCACTGCAAAGTTTGAGGAAATTGATATCGAACTCTGCAGACGTGTGTGCCGCTCTGTGCATGCTCGGCTGCAATTGTGCATCGATCACGAGGGAGTAAACTTTGAAAATTGCAAGTATAACAGCTTGGTACAGTTCCGTAATAATTTTTTCTTGAATAAATGGTTCGATAAACATGTCATTCATTTATTTATTTCTACCTTCTTGTACACTGTAATACAAATGACAAACAAATAATCAACTGACAGATATCGGGCACTACTTCTGACTTACCCTGTATATATGTAATGATATATTGTTGTTATATTGTTATGGATTTCAGAATCGGATCCGACTAATGCATACAACACAATATTCAGGACCTCAGACAGTTATTTCCATAAATGCATGTCCAGGATAGACCCATCCCTTTTACTGGTGGGATTCTAACACTTTGATGCATTGGAGAAAGGTAGTGAACAGATTCCCTTTCTTATGGGATGGCCTTTTCCTCTTTACGACACGTTCATGCACGCGAGAGGACGCCGTTAGCCCAACGGAGGCTCGTTCTACCCCCTTTCCATCAGGACACATTGGCTTGGAGGTAGACGATTTATTTACACCTTGGATTTACAGAACATTTGATGAAGCACACTGCGGGCTTTTCCTGACCAGTTATTCTGACGGTCAAATAAGGCTGTGGATCATTTACCGCACCCACATCTCTTTAATTGACATTGACGTCCACCTTTTTCCATCAACGTTTGACGCCCTGTTTGGCAGCTCTATGGATGCTGGCTGGCTCTTGTTCGTGGTGGGCTGAACGTGGAAGGAATGATCACGAGATTGACGGTTGGAGGTCACGTGAAGCGATGAGCCAATAGGCAAGGTGGATTCTGCTTGAGGCTGAAGTCTGCTTGAGGCTCCCCCCACACTGGTCGCCAAAACAAGGATGGGAGGACCGCTTTCCTGACAGTTTGTGACAGTTGCTCCAGTCAGTTGGTGACAATTCCTGAAAGCTGGGTGACTGTTCCTTACAGCAACAGTCAGTTGTTGCTCCTGATGGTGGGTGTCGGTTGGACCGTTCCTGCTGGTTCTGCTCGTACCTGATCCTTGGCGTCCCTGGTTCCTGGGGGTGACGACGTGACATCACTTGGTGTTTGAGCCTGTTTGCGAGCGGGTTCATAGCGAGGCAGGACGCAGAGAGCGGACCAAGGCATGCTCACACATTTTGGAACATTTTATTGGACGCATGACGACTTCAACCTTAGTAAGCCGAGACAGGATTTCTTTCCCCATGAATGATCTGCTGGGTACCCATGTCTGATGTTTAATCATTCAGTAAGGCATAGTGATAAGCATCTGCTCCTTGTCTGTTTTTATACCCATGCCTGTTTAATTCTTTATTTGTTTGAGATTATTTTGATTCATTTAAATTTACTTATTTTTACCACACGGAAATAAAAAGTTTTTATATTTTTTTTTTCTTGACAATAAATTCCTTGTTGACATTTCAACCTGTCCGTGCTTGCCCTTTCCTTTCATTGATCCAGCATTGTCCAAACCTGGATAGACTGGGAGGGAGTTCACAAACTAATTAACCTGTCATACTCGGCATGCACCAATGGTAAACGCTCGGCCAACCTAATTAAGATATAATCAAGATAAGATTGGTGCATCGCAGAGGACACATCCCATGTTCAGGACGCCAAGTGACCTTGAGTTAAACGAAAAATTAGATGGTGGACACTGGAACTCGTGGTTAACTGATTGGCGTTCGTGGTTGGAAAGCAACCCACCGTACCACAAAGTTAATTGTGAGCGGTGGCCCCAGGTCCGGCTCTTCCGAGGACAACTGTGGATTAAACCCCACTCATAATACACTCGGTACGTGTGTGTGTGTGTGTGTGTGTGTGTGTGTGTGTGTGTGTGTGTGTGTGTGTGTGTGTGTGTGTGTGTGTGTGTGTGTGTGTGTGTGTGTGTGTGTGTGTGTGTGTGTGTGTGTGTATATATGCATATACATTGTTACGAATCCTCGCCCGTCGGCGTGCGAAGGACCGCGTTTCACCAATAGCAGCCGCTTCGCCCACCGAACGTGCAATTCACTCGCGGCTTTCCGGATCAATGCCAAAAACCAGCCACGGGTGTGTTCTAAACCACACCACGGCCTAGTCAATATTGTACCCGCGTGCGACAGGGTCAATCGCCGAATTGTCGATATACCTAAATATTCTCGCGGAAAGACTACCGAGAGACCGTACCTCAACGAGGCCTGCTTGGACACGAGCCGCTCTAAGCAGCTCGCTCCGTTTTGGGATAACCGAGCAGGGCTTTATCGCGAGGCCTCGTTGGACCCGATTCTATTATCGGTATTTAACAACCAACTATACTCCGAGTTCAATATGGCAGTTCAATCAGGGAAAGGACGCAACGAACGGGGTACATTTATACTCACACGTATGCAGTCAGGTATTCATGAATGCACGTATACAGCCAAAAAAAGCGATGAATGCAAAACACGCATGCAGTAATGCAACCAATTGGGGTAGGGACAAAACGCGAGCAAGACCAAGCGCTACGACGGTTTATTTATCATTTACAGTCACTTATCAGTTCTACTTATCGGACTCTGCGCCACAACATTCATACAAAGAAAAGCAAGGAAAAACCACCTCAAAGACGAGGGGGTAGACTGGACCTCTTGGAGTCTTTATAAACCTGAAGCTTTGAGGACCGAAGGAGCTCCAAGAGGCCGAGCAGGTTACCTGGTCGCCCTGGAGACGACTCGATGGGTTCGGGTTTGTTGACCCACGGTGGCCCTGCCCACACTCCGCCGGACTCCACTCGTGCCTTCGACGGCGACCCGGCTGGCAACTCCTCTCCGGCTCCACAACTTTCTGCAGCTCCTTCCTCTGGCGGGACTCGAACCCGCAACCTTTCAATTCTCGCTTCCTCTGGAAGTCCAATGCGCTATCCGTTGCGTGCGCCTCCACCCAACTGTCTTTCCTCGCTTCCACCACTCAACAACCCACAGCCCCGAGAGACTGACTGACCGACTCGACCCGACTCCTGAATCCTCTCACTCGGCGACTCTCCAGCGAGACACTTCTCCTCTCACTCGACTCTCCGCCGCGTTCAGCGCGCTCTCTTTATATCCACGGTACTTCGCCCCTCTCTTTCGCCCCCTCCCTTCCAGCACGCGCGCGAAGCTCCCAGAAACAGGGCGTTTTCTTTGCCGAATCGGGGCCTTTCCCATTCTTTTTTCTTTCTCCCCGCGTATCTTCCGCACTTGTTTTTCGTTGGGGGGGGGAGGGGTGAGGCCGTCGCCCGCTCTCTCCCAACGAATGCCAGGCTTCTCGCAACCGTGCTGAGGTGGCAACGTGGTGGTGGTTACGGTGGTTGGCGTTGTGGAGAATGTGGTTGGCGTTGTGGAGAAGGTGGTTGGTGGTTGGCGTTGTGGAGAATGTGGTTGGCGTTGTGGAGAAGGTCGTTGGTGGTTGTTGTGAAGCGGTTGATGAGAGCGATGTTGGTGGTGGAGGTGGTGGTTGTGAGCAGTTGGTCCAAAATAACGATAGCAAAAGAAAAACGGCTACCTCAAAGATCACAGCCCGGGTGACACGAATAATTTCCTTTAAACAACGGTGGGGAAATCTATCTGAACACAGACTTATCGGCATAACTGATCTAAGGACCTATATGGTGCTCTGCGAATTTCCACAGCCGTAACGCTACCCCCTCCCCTTTTTAGACTCGTCCCGAGTCGTCAAATTTTCGTGTGCCATCATGTGTAAGTTTCCCCAAGTACATTTAATCTTCGGATCCCTGAGTGCGACATTTAGTGTATTCGTGCCCCAAAAATAAATAACCTACGGGCTGAGTGACTAACTAAACAAACCCACTCATGCAGACGACTTAAATAAATTGCCGGCGCTATGACACACATGCAGGGGGAAGCAACTCATGTACAATTTTAACTTAACCTTAACTTATAAAAATTTACACTAACCATGGCCCAGGACTGATGGACTCTGCGGGAAAAGAAGCAGGGAGACAGGCTGCTCACACGCAGTCTCTGGCTCATGAAACAAATGCAGGTGACAGGGAATATGGCTGGCTGCACCAATGCAGTCCTAGGCCTCCCTCTTGAATGAGCGCACTGAACACAAACGGTGCCCAGGCTGTACAAATGCAGTCTCCGTGTGCGGCTGCCTGCAAGGCAGTCCCTGCAGAACACTGGATAGTACTGACGCAAGCAAGCACAAGCAAATGAGCGGTGCACGGGCTGCCAATGCAGTCCCGTGATGCGGCTGTCTACAGGACAGTCCCTGCAGAACACGCGATGATCCTGGTGCACATGGTGATGGAAAAATGGGGCAAATGCAACACAAAGGGCTAGTAGGCATGGGGTCAAGGCAAAGGCAGGCAGACAAGGCTTGGCAAGGCAAGACAAGGCCGTTGTAGCAAAATGGGCCGGTGGTGAAGCTGACCAGCACAGGCCTTGCAGCAAAACTGGCTGGCAGGTGAAGCTGACTGGCACAGGCCTTGTAGTAAAACAAGCTGGCAGGTGAAACTGACCGGCACAGGCCTTGTAGCAAAACAGGCCAGCAGGTGAAGCTGGCCGGCCTCTTCTCTTGTACTGGAGGTTCATGGAGGGGGTGCGGTGGAGCTGGCCACTCAGAAGGCAGGCTCGGACCTACCCTACTGTCTCCCTTCCAACATATCGCCTCTGCCTGTCTCTGTCCATACCCACTCCCCTAAGTTTGTAAAAATCCCCAATTTAGCCCCAAGTAATTTTTTTGTTTTATTTCATTTTTATTTCCCCATATAATAAATCGTCTCCCCAACCCCGATTATTGTCTCTGTCCGGCTAAACTATCGTGTCTCCTGGCCAACTCCAAACCCCTACGTTCCCTTCCTGGAGGGGAATAAGGGAGAGCTAGTATCCTGTGTCGAGGCCCAATCTAAGCCCCAGAATGGCCTCCTCATATTTCAGCGATCTCAACCCAAGGTGGGTCCAGTGGCCCACAACGAGAACGAAGGGATGGATGGTGTGGAGGGGTACACTTCCTGTCTACCCTAACAATTGTTACTCCTAAACTACCCCGGGGCTTTCCAAAAGTGCCTCTCGCTTAAACTGCTGGTTCTAACAACCAAGATTCCAGTCACCTGTGTTGGTGTCCTCTCAAATTTTGGACCATGCCCTCCAATTTTCCTCCCGTGCCCTTGCATGGTCTCATGGCTGGGACGCATGGCTCCCTTGGCAGGAACTACCCTCTGCAGATTCTCCAACGATGGCACCCCCAGGCCCTGCAACTGTCTCCGAGCCTACCAGCTCCCTAAAACCTGGGGAGTGCGCTCCCTGGCGACTCCCCCTTGATGCTCACGCGGCAGGCTGGTGCCACGGGCCCCTTCCCTGGGTGCCCGTGCCCAATGCACTGCCCACGTGGCCAATGGCGCCCCAGACCCCGCATCATGCGGGCCCACCTGTGCCCACTACACTATCCCGGCCCCTCTTGGGCCCTTGGCCTACCGCGGCCGACTAGCCTGGTGCCCACTAAGCAATACTCACCATTCGCAGCCACGCTCCCAGCCCGTCAACAGGGCTCCTGCACCCCTCCAAATGGGTATCGAGCCTACACTCCCACCAACAGCAAAACGACCTCCATTTTGTCAATTTGACTAACCCACTAACTCACTTTACACTGACCCTGGGGTCCCTTGGGTGGGAATCACTCCTCCCCCCAATCACTCATCGCACCATGCATTCTCCATTCACTCCATACACACAGGTTCGCTGGCCTCACTCACTCAACATGTCTCCATTTCTCGATTCATTCCATAGGTGAACACTGCCATTCTGCTCACTAAATCCCTCAACTAACTCGTGCTCCCTCGTCATCCCTTACATTATAGCATGTTCCATTTAACACTACGTTGCTAAGCTACGTCCCCTCTCTCTACATACTCAAAGTCTGTCACTGTCCTCAAATCCCTTACTCCATCCTAAATCTGACCTGAATCCCTCGAACTAATCCATTCCACGGGCTCCATGAGGACTTATCCCTGCCCCATGAAGCCAGTCTAAATAAGCTAACCCTTCCCCCTGACTAGTTGTATACTGTGCCCAAAGCAAGGGGGTCTTCCACCCCTGCCTATGAAATCCTGTTCACCCGAAGCGAGGCTTGCTTTCCTTCTTTTCCATGCGCGCACCAGCGCGGCAACTCGCAACCTGCGCTCTTTCCCCGTGACGTCATGGCAGCTGTTCGTGCTTCGCGCTCCTCGTCCCTTCTTGGACGGCACCATCCGGCAAGGATTTCCCCTCCTACCAGATTCCAACCATGCAGCCACGACGTCATCCTGCGCATCCAAAGCAAGCCTGCGTTTCGAGGGGTTCCCAACACGAGCACATGTGCTCGGCCCGTCTGTAACCTGCTTTGTGCGCTCTGCGAAGAGAACGGATGGCGCAAGCCACATGGGGCTTCACACACACGCTCACTTGGAGAACCCATCCGTTCCAAATTCACTATCTCAGGCAAGCTTCTGTCCGTCCGCGGGATCGGCAAACATCCACCGCGTGCGTTTACGGACCAAGTTTCACCCGCGCAGGCGCGCACGTGGCGGCCTTGTGAGCAGCACAGCAGGGACCTCGCGTTCGCTGCTGTGCAAACCCGGCGCGGTCCCCAAAACAGCTACGGCCGCTACTCGGACTTTGTCCACCGTCGGGCACCGTCGTCGTCGCACTCTCGCGCACAACCTCCCACATTCCACGACGCTCACACACCGACATGACATTCACACCGGGACATGCGGTTGCATGTTCGTGCATGCCAACCACCCTCTCCCTCACATACAGCGACCTCACACACGCTGTCTCTCCCACACACGGCCGTTCACTCACGCATGCCATTGACTTGCACATGTGGTTCCACTCACACACGGCCTTCCACTTGCACAGGGGGTTTCACTCACACAATGTGTGCTGGAAAGCCTGCATTTCGGCACACTCGCAAACACACACACCTGAACAATCACGCTGGGAATTCGCACCACCACAAGGGGTCCCGGGACCTTCATACCCAGTAAGCTCCACGTGTACCTGTCCATAGCACTCGCACCTCCTAACTCGCTCGGCACGACCGGACCCACCTGGTCGAGATCCGCTTCAAAGGGGGATATTCCCTCCCCTTGTTCCTGGAGAGGGCCATCCTGCTGCTCGCCCCGGGTCACGACACAGTCCGCCAGCTCGCCCCCATTGTCCTCCACTACCTCCATGTGTGTGTGCTCGTCTTTCACCCCGTCTTTATTGTGTAGTCTCTCCTCTACTTTTTCTATCTCCCACGTCTCTATACATTTTATTTATGTTGTCTCTTCGTGTCTAATAGTTTCTTCCTGGATCTTCGTCTCTGTTTCCTCCTTCGTTCGATTCAATTCAGTCTCGACTCGGTCTATCTCCCGTGTCTCTGGCAATACTTCTATTTCCTTCGTTGTCTCTGTTATTTCCCTTGTCTCCATTTTTATTTGTGTCTCCTTTATCAGGGCTTGCCCTAATTGTTCTTTCATCCGACGAGTGGTGTCAATCAAGTCCTGCACCACTAACATTACTCCCTGTGGTGATACCACACATCCCACCTTATTGTGCTGTTCTACTTCCTGGCTCCTTTTGAGTCGTTCTTCCTCTCTGAGCCCCCTTCGCTGTTCGTTATCTTCCCGGAGTTTTTCCATCTCTGTGGACTCAAATTTTGCTCTCTCCTTGAGTTGGTTAATTTCAAACTCGTTTTCTTTGTGTTTTCTATCCCACAGACTCTCATGTTCTTCCTTCTCCAATCTCACCATTTCTTTCAATTGGCTTATCTCCTTTTCCTGTTTCGTTCGTCGCTCTTTCACTATCTCCTCCTACTCCAACCTTGCCTTTTCCTTTAGTTGTTCAGTTTCAAATTCATACTCTTTTTGCTTTTTATTCCACTGTCTCTCTTGTTCCTCATTCTGCAATCTCGTTGTTTCCTTCAATTGGCTGATTTCCTTTTCCTGTCTCATTCTTTGTGTTTTCTATTCCACTGTTTCTCTTGTTCTTCCTTCTCCAATCGAGTTGTTTCCTTCAAATGGCTGATTTCCTTCTTCTGTCTCATTCGTTGTTCCTTCACTACTCTTTCTTGCATCTCATTCTTTAATCTGGCCTCGGCTTCCAGCTGTTTGATCTGCACAGTGTGGTTCCTCAACGTTTCATTCTCCGTTGTCTTTCTTTCCTCTCTTGCCATCCTCAGCTCGTTTTGTAATCCCGTTTCTTTGTCTTGGTGTTTCAGTAACTCAGAAGCTAATTTTTTTAATTCCTTTCTCATCTCTGCACACTCCAACCTTGTTTTGGCTTCTAACTGTTCGATCTGCACAGTGTGGTTCCTTAACGTTTCATTCTCCGTTCTCGTTCGTTCCTCTCTGAACGTCCTCAGCTCGTTTTGTAGTTCCCTCTCTCTGTTTTGGTGTTTCTGTAACTCAGAAGCTATTTTTTCTAATTCCTTTCTCATCTCCGCACACTCCAACCTTGCTTTGGCTTCTGACTGTTCGATCTGCACAGTGTGGTTCCTTAACGGTTCATTCTCCGTCTTTCTTTCCTCTCTCAAAATCCCCAGCTCTTTTTGCAATTCCGTCTCTTTGTCTTGATGTTTCAGTAACAGCAATTTTTTCCCATTTTTCCTTTCTGGCCTCATCACTTCTTTTGCGTGCTTCCTTTCCCAATTCGCCCATTTTCTTACTGTATTCCTTTAGTTTTTCCAGGCATTCCTCTTTTCTTTTTACCTTCTGTTCTAGGCTTTCTCTTTCCTGATTGCCCGTTCTCACCTCTTCCTGCAGCTGTCTCAATTCCAAATCGTATTTCCGTTTTTCCTTTTCCTGTTTCGTTTTCCATTCTTCTTCCAAGTTCTCTCTATCCCGGGAATTACTAATTTGCTCTTCCTCTTTTCTTTCATTCAGTTCGCTCTTCTCTTGTTCCAGATTTTTCTCTCCTCTCTTTATCGTCTCTTCTCGGATTTCTATTATCTTTTTGCCTGATCTTACCTCTCCCTGCAGTTTTTTTAATTCCAAGTCGTGTTCACCTTTTTCCTTCTCCAACTTTGTTTTCCATTCTTCTTCCAAGTTCTTTCTATCCCGGGAATTACTAATTTGCTCCTCATCTATTTTTTATTCAGTTCGCTCTCCGCTCGTTCCAATACAAGGGTAAGTCGCTCGACTTTCATCATTCCTCCAGCTAGTACCTCGCCTGTGTTGGCAAAGTCCTTTTCTAGCTCCCGAATTCGTTCCTGTGCATCGGCCAATTGTTGTGACTTCTTGTGCACCCAATCCTCCGGAACCCCGTTGACGTGCCGCCGTGCCTCGTCCAATTTAACCCTCAACGGCACGCATACCAACACTCACACATTGGCACACCTGGGGTCAATTTGACCCCATTCAAAATGGTCATTGATTTGGTCGATACACAAGCCAAATATTGCAACATTTGTCAAATTTTTCATACCTAGTTTGTACAAAACAGTGTAAAACATTGAGAAGTTGATGATACATATGAAATGTATTCAATATCTAGTGATATCCGGAACAAAAACAATCAGAAATTAATGTGCGAATGGCTACACATTTTACTAATTAACTTTTTACACAGAAAGCAGCAACAGCATAACATACAAAATTAAAATATGGCAGTTTCCATAATAATGAAAGAAATATGAGTCATTTTTCATTGTAGTGTCTCGATTTATGAGGTTCATTGTTCTAGTTACGCTTCGAAATTTGTACAAGTAGTAACAGTGGTTGAATGAGTACCACAAACATATTTGTTGCAATTTGAGCAGACAGTTGAGGTCTTATTGTCCTGTGGCCTTCTGCATAATTGGCATCGTTTCCTGGCAGGACTGCTAGCCTGGCGTGGTCTCTGGATTGCTGCAGCAACCTTTCCAAGTTGATGTAATGCGGTCACTACAGCCGGCTGGAGAACATGAACATTCTGAGTGTCAAGTCAATCCAGTCGTTGGTGAGGCCGTATGCCAACTGCTTGAGGTATTTACGACCTCGACCACGTGGCCTTTCTGCTATGGCCTGGCCTTGCTGAGCATTCTCATAATCAGGCTGATTGTAAGAATATCCGGAATCAGCAGATATTTCATCTGGCTGTTCATCAACGACAGAAACCTGATCTTCATCTGATGTATCTTCATCTTCATCTGATGGAGATGGGGATGGGCCTGGCATCTGTTTGTGGGATGGCCAGACGGAGGCCCCTGGAGTACCGGCGGAAAGTGGACGCAGCGACGCGCTGTTCTGGCACATGCTCCCATACCTGACCTGATCTGATGCATCACGGACTGCAGCCTGATCTGGGATGTAGAAATCATCATCGCTTGGATCAGATAAAGACTCACTGTCACTTTCATCTTCTAATATTTGTCTAAGAACATCAGCAACAGAATACCGTGCTCTCCGTTGGTTGGCCATGGTTTGAAGGAAAATGCTAATACACTAGCGTTATGAACTGCAGTTTCGATTTCTGGAATATCCCATTTCCAGGAATGGGCAATTCCCGGAACCATTCCAATCCCCTTTTTGTCACAGAATGATACAGATTATAACAGTATGAAAACAATTGGGAAACACCTTTATTGTTCTTTGAGAAATAATAACAATTCGAGAAAAGAAAACGGGATAAAGTGTTCATAGTTATGAATGTAAATGTTTTTTGGGAGTTCTCCCAGCGTGGGTCATATAGACCCCACTATTTTCTCTTGCAAATATCTCCCATATGTATTACCCTATATTCGCTAAATTTTACAGCAATACCATACATATATGGGGTGAGGATAAACAGAGACCGTGGGCTGATATCGGCTAATATTATTTTTTTACACACAAAAAACCTGCATGTTGGGTCAAATTGACCCCAGGTATGCCGTTGAAGTTTAAAGGCAAACGAATGAAATTCCCCCATACAGTCATCACCATACCTCCACCGCTCCAAGGCCCCCGACAATTGTGTCTGAAGCCTGCCAATGCATGCGCCGGCATCCTGCCATGCAGGCCATGGCGCCTGCCGCGACAACGTGGTCCGAATCGGTGGCTGGGTGCCCCGACCCCATGTCGTGCCGTTCATTGTGCTATTAATAGCAACCCACTCCGTGTTGCGCTGAGGTGCGATCGCACCGCTATTTTGCGACTTCGATTCTGTTTGCCGGCAAAGTTCATGCTCGGTGTATGAGGGTGAGCGCCCCCACTGATTGCAATTAGCGGTGGGGTTATAATAAAAGGAACCATCCTGGGCCATGGATCCTACATCAATACACATTCCTAATCCACCCTGCACCCGTTCGCCTTGAAATGCCATTTTGCTTCTCAGAACAATTTAACCACTCAAAATTTGGGGGAACGGAGGGTCGCTCTACACACCCTTGATCCGATTCCCGTTAATTTGGTTCGGAGGCGAGATGGATTTTAATCCCACTCCTTGACAACAGTGTTACGAATCCTCGCCCGTCGGCGTGCGAACGACCGCGTTTCACCAATAGCGGCCGCTTCGCCCACCGAACGTGCAATTCAGTCGCGGTTTTAAGGATCAATGCCGAAAACGAGCCACGGGTGTGTCCTTAATCACACCACGGCCTAGTCAATATTCTACCCGCGCGCGACAGGGTCAATCGCCGAATTGTCGATATACCTAATTATTCGCGCGGGCAGACTAGCGAGAGACCGTACCTCAACGAGGCCTGCTTGGACACGAGCCGCTCTAAGCAGCTCGCTCCGTTTTGGGATAACCGAGCGGGGCTTTATCGCGAGGCCTCGTTGGACCAGATTCTATTATCGGTATTTAACAACCAACTATACTCCGAGTGCAAAATGGCAGTTCAATCAGGGAAAGGATGCAACGAACGGGGTACATTTATACAAGCACATTTATTCACACACGTATGCAGTCAGGTATTCATGCATGCACGTATACAGCCAACAAAAGTGATGAATGCAAAACACGCATGCAGTTATGCAACCAATTGGGGTAGGGACAAGACGCCAGCAAGACCAAGCGCTACGACCGTCTATCATTTACAGTCACTTATCAGTTCTACTTATCGGACTCGGCGCCACAACGTTCATACAAATAAAAGCAAGGAAAAACCCCCTCAAAGATGAAGGGGTAGACTGGACCTCTCGGGGTCTTTATAAACCTGGAGCTTTGAGGACCGAAGGAGCTCCAAGAGGCTGAGCAGGTTACCTGGTCGCCCTGGAGACGACTCGATGGGTTCGGGTTTGGTGACCCTCGGTGGCCCTGCCCGCACTCCGCCGGACTCCACTCGTGCCTTCGACGGCGATCCGGCTGGCGACTCCTCTACGGCTCCACAACTTTCTGCAGCTCCTTCCTCTGGCGGGACTCGAACCCGCAACCTTTCAATTCTCGATTCCTCTGGAAGTCCAATGCGCTATCCGTTGCGTGCGCCTCCACCCAACTGCCTTTCCTCGCTTCCACCACTCAACAACCCACAGCCCCGAGAGATTGACCGACCGACTCGACCTGACTCCTGACTCCTCTCACTCGACGACTCTCCAGCGAGACACTTCTCTCTCGACTCCCCTCTCACTCGACTCTCTCCGCCGCGTTCAGCGCTCTCTCTTTATATCCACGGCACTTCACCCCTCCCTTTCGCCCCCCCTCCCTTCCAGCATGCGCGCGAAGCTCCCAGAAACAGGACGCTTTCTTCGACGAATCGGGGCCTTTCCCATTCTTTTTCTTTCTCCCCGCGTCTCTTTCGTTGGGGGGGGAGGGTGAGGCCATCGTCCGCTCTCTCCCGACGAATGCCAGGCTTCTCGCAACCGTGCTGAGGTGGCAACGTGGTGGTGGTTACGGTGGTTGGCGTTGTGGAGAATGTGGTTGGTGAGAGCAATGGTGGTGGAGGTGGTGGTTGTGAGCGGTTGGTCCAAAATAACGATAGCAAAAGAAAAACGGCTACCTCAAAGATCACAGCCCGGGTGACACGAATAAATCCCTTCAAACAACGGTGGGGAAATCTATCTGCACACAGACTTATCGACATAACTGATCGAAGGACCTATATGGTGCTCTGCGAATTTCCACATTCCATAATAATATATATACACACACACACACACACACACACACACACACACACACACACACACACACACACACACACACACACACACACACACACACACACACACACACACACACACACACACACACACACACACACACACACACACACACACACACACACACACACACACACACACACACACGTGGCCAAAAATATTTGAATACTTTGCACTATTTTCAAATAATGCACAATTTCTTCCAGAAAATTGTTGAAATTAAAACATCTTTTGGTATCCACATATGTATTTATTTCTTTGGTTTGCAGTGGAACAAAACAGAAAAACACTGAAAAAAAAAATCACTAAATCTTCGCTTATTCCACACAGAAATCCTGAAATGTCCCAAACAATATGACTATCACCAATTAGAAGTTGTGAGAAATAATTAGATTTCAAGTGGGCGATTCTCGTTTACTTTGGAATTGAACTCGCCTGTGGTGAATTGCAGGTGCCTGCAATATAAAAATTACTCCTTCAACCAGTTTGAAGAGAGAAAAAGAGTCATGCTGCTTTTTTGTGTCACTGTGTGCACCACACAAGATTGTAGCCAAGCATGGACAATCTCAAGGCTACAAGTCCATCTCCAGAGACCTTGATGTTCCTGTGTCTATCGTACACAATGGTATCAGGAAGTTTAAGGCCCATGGCACTGTAGTCAACCTCCCTGGATGTGGCCGCAAGAGAAAACTTGATATAAGATTGCAGCAAAGGATTGCTCGAATGGTGGAGAAAGCACCTCGATCAACTGCAAAACAGATTCAAGCTGACTTTCATACACAAGGTACGACAGTTTCAACTTGCACCATCCATCACCAACTCAATGAAAGGGGGTTCTATGGTAGAAGACCCAGGAGGATATATATATATATATATATATATATATATATATATATATATATATATATATATATATATATATATATATATATATATATATATATATATATATATATATATATATTCCAACTGGAGTTTGCCAAAACACTCAACAAGCCAAAATCCTTCTGGGAGAATGTCCTGTCGACAGATGAGACCAAATTAGAGCTTTTTGGTAAAGCACATCATCTCGATGTTTACAGAAAACAAAATGAAACCTTCAAAGAAGAGAACACCTTCCCTACAGTCAAACATGGAGGAGGTTCAGTGATGATTGGGGGTTGCTGTGCTGCCTCTGGCACTGGGTGCCTTGACTGTGTGCATGAAATCATGAAATCAGGAGATTACCAAGGCATTTTGGAGTGCAATGTTCAACCAAGTGTCAGAAAGCTGGGTCTCCGTCAAAGACCACGGGTCTTGCAGCAGGACAATGACCCCAAACACACTTCAAAAAGCACCCAGGAATGGTTCATGACAAAATGCTGGACTGTTCTAAAGTGGCCAGAAATGAGTCCAGATCTAAATCCAATTGAACACCTGTGGGGAGATCTGAAAACAACAGTTGGGAGAAGGCACCCTTCAAATCTGGGAGAAATGGAGCAGTTTGCACAAGAAGAGTGGATCACACTGCCAGTAGAGAGGTGTCGGAAGCTCATTCATGGCGACGTGAAGCACTCGACTGCAGGTATTTTGTCCAAAGGCTACCAAATACCAAAGGCTACCACTGTGCTAGCAAATAGTCTCGAGTGTTAATAATTCTGTCAATGCCATTTATTTTTATTTTAAGATTTAAAAGGATTTATTAAGTTCTGAATCAAAAACAACGGCTCTGTAACATTAACAGTAAAATAAAGAATTATAGAGACAAAATACTATTGTCAATTTCAAATTATTGTAAGAGAAAATTGTGAGGTTTTCGAAAAAAAGTGCAAGGATGCCAATATTTTTGGCCACGACATGTGTGTGTGTGTGTATATATATATATACACATACATTAACTTGAGTCATGCTGATCCTATATAGAAAGTATGGATGGAATCAACCTAGAACTGCAGGAGTAGGGTGACGAACAAACAAACACAAAAACACCGGTCCGTGAACTATACAACCCGTTGCTTTGCTGACTGGGACAAAGGGGGGGGGGGGGAGAAAGAGAGAGAAAGAAAGAAGGTGTAGCGTGAGAGGGGGTGGGGAGTCAGAGAGGATGAAGAATGAGCTCGGGGGAGGTGAGGAGAGTGACACCTCACCAAACTTTGCTATTCACAGTGGGAGGGAGGCATGCATTAGAGAGAGAGAGAGAGAGAGAGAGAGAGAGAGAGAGAGAGAGAGAGAGAGAGAGAGAGAGAGAGAGAGAGAGAGAGAGAGAGAGAGAGAGAGAGAGAGAGAGAGAGAGAGAGAGGGAGGGGGAGGGGCGGTGGGGTGAGAGACATGCACGCAGATACAGCGAGAGAGCGACAGAGGGGTGCGAGGAGAGTGCTGCATTTTATGAGGAGGGAGAGCGAGCAGTGTAAATAGTTAAAAGCAGGGTGGGGGGAGGAAAAAAAAAAAGACAGGTGAGGGGTGGATGTAGGGTAAGCAAAGAGAATATGTGATGCTTTATGACCAAACATGAAAAAAGTCAGAACAACTGTACATACAACGACACAACAGAGATTGTAAAGTAATCCACTGGCACATCTGCAAAAACTTTGATATTCCAGTTCCAGAAAATTTGTGGGAACATGAACCAAAAGCAATCACTGAAAACAATGAAGTATCACTCACAGACGACCTCATGATCATATCGGGCGTGATCATTGAAAACAAAGCATTGTGACCAGATATCAATCATACTTGGATACAAAAAAAACAAAAGAGAAGGCATTGCTAATTGAGGTGCTAATACCGGTGATTTTGGACTAATGATGCAGAAATCAAGAAAATGACCAAATACCAAGACCTCAAGAATGAAGTGAAAAGATCCTGGAAGCTGAAGAATGCCAAAGTTGTCCCAGTGATGACAAAGAACATCACGGGAATGACGACGAAGAACCTCACAGAGATATTAAAAACCATCCCTGGGAATATCACCACAAACAAACTGTAGTTGGAGATCGTCCTGGGCTCAGTAACGATCCTGAAGAGAGCCCTCGGCACTAAACTTTGAAAAGAGAAAACTTCACAGCCTGGTCCGTGAATTGTGACCCCTTAATGAAATGAAGGGGGATACTTTAGCCCAACCTTGGAGGATTCCATTTCACATTCTGAAACCCACAAATGTAGATACCCATCAACGACACACACGAACACACACACCCACACACACGACACACCACACACCCAAAACACACCCACACACAAACCACACACACACCACCACACAAGACACACCACACATCCAAAACACACCCACACACACAAACACCACCACACACAAAACACCACACAAGACACACCACCACTACACACCACACACACACAAACCACACACACCGCCACACACACACACACACACAAACCACACACACCGCCACACACACACACACACACAAACCACACACACCGCCACACACAAACCACACACACACACACACACACACAAACCACACACACCGCCACACACAAACCACACACACAAACCACACACACCGCCACACACCCACACACCACACACACACACACACACACACACACCACACCACACCACACACACCGCCACACACAAACCACACCACACATAAAATACATAAAAACGACAAACACAAAGATTTACCTTCAAACATCGTTCTTTGAAAAAGGAATTCAAGTGAAAAATTAAGAAAATTCATTTGAAAAATATATCAAGGCCCAGAACACAAAATGTCGATCTCTGTCCTCTGCCTTCACAGCAAGATGATGATAAACACCTGGTCGGATGGACCTTATTGTTTTTATATTTGCATCCATGTTGAAGTGAGGGGTGGATTATATTAAAAGATCACACAAAAAGTTAAACGATGTCCTGTAAAAATAAAATTGCACATTTTCAGCAGATGAGACACCTCCCGAGGCACCACCCGCACGGCACCGCACGGCCCAACACAGGCGGAAACGTACGTCTGTCTAATCGATGTTCCATTGAGAGCACGGGAACTTTTACCAAAACGAACAACCAAGCAGCTTGAAGAATGCTCGCCAAGTGGCTTTGCCACACATTAAACGCGATTAGTCACACGTTAAACATACACCTCCCGAAGACACCCAACTTTTTTTTTTTACATCAGTTTTTTTTTTTTTACATCAGTTTTTTTTTTTTTTACAAGATTTGCTTTGATTCCCTGCAGAGCACCTCGCGAAACCTCCGAAAATAAACACACACGGATCTGGCAGACGCTATAGATAGGCAGTCCCTCGGGGGACAGGGCGTGAGGTCGAGCAGTGAATGCATTACGTCATTAGCTCAATGAAGCTGGTTAATTTTGTTACATTCCTCAATTTTTTTGTTCAATCAACATAATTCTCCAAACAGTAGAAAAAGATAAGTTTAATGCTTTGGAAATTTCACATTTTCTATGGAGGAGGGAACATAGCCTTGCTTGCTTAAAGTAAGTAGGTATATCGGCTTAGTTCTAAGACTCCTTATTTCTTTAACTTATCAGACATTTCGCAACAGATTTCGACACTTATTTAGTCCGATCCTAAAAAGATATCCGATCCTAAAAAGCAAAATAATATTTTGATGATAAAATTTTTAATTAGTCCGTGAGAGTAGATCGTTGATCGTAGAAAATTGTCTCCAAAATGCATGAAATCGCTCCAAGCTACTAATTTGAAAACTTGTAGTACTTACAAAACTGATGTACATGATTTGTAGCTAGGATGAACAGGCATTCGACATGAGTGAGGAAAGTGAAAAATAAACTTTATCGTTTTTAAAAAACAACATTGAAAGAAAATCTTTGCGGCCTGTTCCAAGTCAAGGTAAGGTAAGGTTGAGCAGGCCAAAAAAACATGGTGGCTTCAGACACCAGCAAGGTTACCCAGAAAAGCCTTCAGAGCTCAGACAGCGAGGTAGCCGAGGATCGCCTGATGAATGATATAATTAAAGGCGTTAATTGTCTTCAAAAGGAATGTTTTAATTAATCCAAACACACAATTTTCAATCATGCACTTCCTTGGCGTTCCCTTAGTATGCATGCAAAGTTTCAGGCTGCTAGGTTTTATAGTTTTGGAGTTATGGAGGAGACACACACTGACACACACACACACGCACGCACGGACGCACGCTGTCTTTTATTAGTATTGATTACGATGTATCCAGCGATTCGTAGGTACGAAGATGAGGCATTTACTGATATGAATATAAAAAATTAGTGTGTCAATTTCCACTCACATGTGATCATACAGTGCTTAGGTGAACGCCGGTAGTCTCTGTGTCTCCATTATGCCCAGCAACGTCACGCCAGGGGTAATGGCGAAAGCCACCGAGATAAACATGGCCAATTTCCTCGTAAAACAGGTCTACACCAAGACTTACAAAGCAGGAATATTTGTCTGCTTGACAAGAGTGATACCTTCATCACTGTGTGTGTAGTTTCTGAGAAAAAAAAGCAAATACTTCTTTTGGGGAGCAACCTCCCTTGTAGACCCCCTAAGACCCCGATATTTTCATGCCATGAACAAACTTTGGTTCATCACGGGTGATAAAGGTTGTGGTCAAGTTTCATCGAAATTGTATGTGTGCAGTAGTTATGGAGAAGAAAGCAAATACATATTTTGGTGGGCAACCCCCATGTAGAATCCCTTGGACCACAATTATTTTTTTAATGTTGTGATCAAACTTTAGTACATCAAGGGTGTTGAAGGCGGTGGTCAAGTTTCATCGGAATTGTGTGTGTAGTTTCTGAGAAGAAAGCAAATATCTCTTTTTGAGCAAACCCCCCTGTCAGGCCCCTTAGACCCCAATATTTTAATGCCATGAACAATCTTTGGTACATCATGGGTGGTGAAGGTTGTTGCCAAGTTTCATCATAAATGTGTGTGTAGTTTCTGAGAAGAAAGCATATGCCATATTTTCCAGTGTATAAACCACACTTATTTATCGGCAAAAAGGGTAAGAGTTGGGGGTGCGGTTAATACACGGGTATAGAAAAAATAAAGTCAGTCTTAAAATCGATCAATGCTGAATTTCAACTATATTCCAAATGAACACTTTTTTAGCAGCTTAACTGCTGCTAAGCTCAATTCCGCCATTTAAATTTTGAAAATCGGTTCAAGTTAAGAGTTTGTACAGCGTTTTATTAACCGTATGTGGAAATTAAATGAAGCCATGCTCAGAAACGTCTGGAGACACCCGGAGAGACCTGGAGTTTCGGTGCATGGCGTATATAGAGCCTCGCGGCTCTGAAAATACCATTAAGCACAAAAGAAGAAGAAGAACACCTGGTCTCACACCAAAAGAAGAATTGTTCACAATAGCTAGAGTCAAATAACGGAGCACCCACCTCAAATAAGCTTGTGTGCAATGTGACGATGAACACTATTGGTCACGAGAAGGACCGATTCACTGTCATGCTCACCTGCACCACAGACGGTGACAAGCTTCCCACGTATGTCATGTTGAAGGGGAAGACAATGCCCAAAGACAAGTTTCCAGCCGGCATCATTGTTCGTGCGCAGCAGAAGGGGTGGATAGACAAGGGACTGGTTCAGGACTGGGTGCACACGTTCTGGAGAGGTAGGCCAGATGGCAGTCTCCCTCAACAATGGAACATGCTAGTCCTGGATGCGTTCAGTTGTCACAAGATTGACGACACAAAGCACTGCTCCGTTGGACCAACACTGATGTCATCATCATCCCAGGTGGGATGACATTGCTCCTGCCGTCCCTCGATGTATTCATCAACAAGCCTCGGGTTTAGCTGAAAAGTTTCATCAAATCCAAACGGCCCTTTTCAGGGCCACAAATCCACAAGAAATATGTATGATACCAGTATGAATCCCATTTCTTCCTTTTTCTAGTAACAAAAAAAAAATCCTCTTTATAATAATAAAAAATAAGAAATAAAAATAAAAATTTATTGGTATCTCTCCTCTATCTCCAACTCCTTTAAAATGAGAATAAGACTATAAATAAAAATGACCGTTTTTACAGCCATTTTCCCCTACTGTGCAGGGGTTGGCTTTTTCTTGAGGAAATGTTTTATGGCCGGATGCCCTTCCTGATGCCAACCCTGGTCGCCTCTTACGACACACAGGGATATGGTACACCTATTCTAACCGGGGCATACACCGGGACCAGTACACTGGTGCTCATTTCGCCGACCTCGGAAGGATGACAGGCTGAGTCAAACCCCTGGTGTTAATTCAGCAGCCAACAGGGCTTGAACTCAGGACCCTGGGATCCCAAGCTGCCACCCCAACCACTAAGCCAACACCAGGCTTATAAAATGAGAATAAGACTGTTACATGAAATTAAGCAGACATGGGAGGAAGCATGTTGATACCTCCATCACTTTGTTTCAAACAAAGTTAATGTACAAATGTATTTAGATCTACATCAGAGAATAAAATTATCAATTCATAAAATTTTTGAGGGTGAAAACATGGGTGCGGTTAATACACTGGGAATTTTTTTTTTTGGGGGGGGGGTGAAAAACAGGCATGCGGTTAATACACGGACGCAGATTATACACCGCAAAATACAGTACCTATTTGGGGGGGTCAACTCCCCCATAGACCACCTTAGACCTGGAATTTTTTAATGGCATAAGCAAACTTTGGTACATCCTGGGTGATGAAGGCTGTGGTCAAGTTTCATCGAAATTGTGCAGGTAGTTTCAGAGAAGAAAGCAAATGCATATTTTGGCGGGCAACCTCCGTAGACCCCCTTAGGGCCCGATTTTTTTTATGCCATGAACAAACTTTGGCACAGACACAGTGATGTATGTTGTGGTAAAGTTTCATCGAAATTGTATGTGTAGTTTCAGAGAAGTTGAAAGTATTGGACGGACGGACTGACGGACGGACGGACTGACGGACGGACGATGCGCCATCCATAAGCTCCCCAGAACTACGTTCCAGGTGAGCTAAAAATGAGCGCTTTATCGTTATGGAACCGTTACGGCCTGTTCCAAGTCAATGCTTTGTTGAGCAAGCTGAACGAAATTGGAAAGTGTATGTAAATGAAAATATAAATAAATTAAAATAAATAAATTTTTAAAATGCAGGTGAATGACCCGAGACAATGTAGAAGCAAGGTGATTTCGCTTGCCACCGGACATCAAAGCCGATACACTGGGAAAAATCACAGAACCAAAGGAAAGCATCCGTAAATGAAAACATAAATGAATGAAAAAAAAAATGCAGGTGAGCAACCCGAGACAATGGGGAAGCATGGTTCGTTATTCCTTACAATGTCTAAGCATACCCCCATATTACAGCATGTGAATATATATATATATATATATGTATATATATATATATATATATATATATATATATATATATATATATATATATATATATATATATATATATATATATACATACACACACACACGATTGTAATTCATATTTATATATGTTCCACCCCATTCCCCCATCCCCATCTTGCAAGCACTATCAATGCACTAATCTGATGGGTCCCCATCCCAAGTGCAAAATTAATAATATATAGTCCATCATGATGAGTTCAATTTCATTTGGCTGTTAAGATGATTACTCGTCTAATGTTTTTCACAATTGTTTTTTTCATCAAAATGATAAGTATTCCTCACATAAATGATAAAGTGAAAAATTATCCATTTAATCACCTTTCGGGAGCATTTTGCATATGTTGCTTTCCTCGCCGTATATCGTCCAAATCTCATTTGGCTTCACATCCAGAGCTGGCTTGCTGTCTCGTACTACCAGTTTCATAAATGTGCCATGCTTCAGGAGTAGTGCCGGTAATTCACATTCCCACTGTTGATCCTGCAGCTGGTTTTCAGTGCACCGAGCAAGCTTCACATATGTTCGATCCACAACTGTGAGGCACAGTACGGATTGCTCATGGACTAGGCGTTTGTGAGTTCCCCAGCGCCATTTTTGAGAGACCTTGTTGTTGCACGGTTTTAATTCCAGCATCTCTCCTCTTGCTGTGAGACAGCTGTCACGTGCTTTATTGTATATAAGGAAAGCTGTGGGGAAAAACATACAGGAAAAGTATTCGCTTGTGTGTCTTGTTTTCTAATGCTCAGTTTGGTAATGTACAAAACATGGAACTCAGACATGGACAAGAGCATTGAGCCCATCGAGACATTGCCACAACCTCATAGCCTCGATCACAGAAAGTGTTGACTGTACACGCAAATTTGAAGATCAGGCCAACATAGACAAGGCCAAATTTCTAAAAAAAGGCTCATTTAAAACTTAAAAGGGCATTTTCAAGTTTCAATTTTCAAGTGGAAGTTGGTAACAAGACTTTTTTTTAACCTATTTTGAGGGTGCTCAAGATGAAAACATAGGATGACAAGATAACATATTGGTTTTTGACCGTCAAAATTGAAAAACAAAATGGCAAACAAAACCACATAGATGTAACACTGACCATGTTCACCTGTAACTCTGAAACGTGTTCACCTGTAACTCTGAAAGTATTCACACTAGCTTTTAAATTTAAAGACGCAAATGTTCAGAAAGTGCATATCTATCTGAAAAATATACAAATGATATATTGTGGTTTATTATATTTGCAAAGTTTAAAATGTCATTCGTAGGCTGGTAATATTAAATTTTGAACAAGTGTTTCTTCATAACAAATTAGTTAGGTATTACATGTATGTTTTTTTTTTTTTTGCGTGATTTTATCATCGATGCACACTTCCATGCATGTTTACACACAAAGTACCCACATTCACTTGTACAAATACCTATACTTCCCTCTGTCTTAACCCTCCATACTCCATGCCTCTCTAAATCTAAAATGAACCATTTTCGGTAAGTTGGTCCTGTCCACAATACACATACATGATATATAAAGACATCATATATGTAAACACAACTGAGAACAGCTTTTGGATTAAATTTATTTTCAGATGTAAGAATAGATGAAAACTATTCAAACACAGACTACGTTACATGTTTTACATGGACATAAAAAAGTTTTAGGGAACCTTCACATGCCATAGAAAAGCAACATGGCAATAATGCAAGGGATCAGGTGTAACTTATGCATGTACAGTGAGACAACAGATTATTAAACTTCTGCAATGCTTTTGAAACAATCATCCAGGTCACCAGGCTATCTGCATCCACAGGCAGCAGTACTACATGAAATCTTTGCTTTCCGACATTTGTAGTGCATGGTTCGGCATCTTGTCTGACAAGAGCATGATACAAGTTCAAGACAGGCTTTTGGAATTGGATTGAGGGTCATCAGAACAGGTTGTAATCCTGCGGTTCCCCTTTTCCACCCGATCTCAGTAACCATCCGGAGGATGTGGAATGGGATAATGAGCTTTCTTCCATATCATGCATTGGTGATGTACACACAGCTTGTGGAAGGTAAGGGCATTGCTTGTCGGTGGCAGCATTTCGGGTTTGCAAGATTTTTCAAACATCCTACGCAGAGTATCAACCAACCCCATAAATTTTGCAAGCAAATGCTTCTGTTGACTTGAGTTTAGTCAGGATCAGGATTCCCACTCTGACATGACTAATAAGGTGGTGATGAAGCAGAAATATTTTCCAGGCTGATTGTTTAATGCGACCACAGATGTAGGGTGTGGTATCACATCCTATAAGGGCATGGAAATGCAGCAGTGGTTCAGTAGAACTTGGTGGCAGTTTATGATACACTGAACCAATGGGTATGTACTTTCTCTTCTTGGCAGTTCCAGTCATCATCCAGAGATTGTCACAATTCAAATGAGTGAAATGTGACACTAATAGCAGAAGCACATCTGTGTCTCTTGCAGACACAATAACAGTATCAAAATTAATACCAAGAGCGTGAAGAGCAAGGCGTTTTTCTGATTCCTCATGGGTCACTGTAAGTGGGATAAGATTTGTGGCATCACGAGATGACTTGACTTCCTGTTCATCTGCAAGGCCACCTCCACCAACAACTTCTTTATCATGTGGTGAATTTGCTAATAGTTCCTCAGAAAGAAATGAAATGAGATCTGCTTTGTTTTTTGGTAAGGCAAGGAAGTTTGACCAAGAATTTGGAAGTGGCACATCTCTTCCTTCAACTATGCGTCATATTGGATGAGTAGTCTTTGTTCATCTTCGTCATATTTTCGATTTGATAGATTCATCTCGGTATCTGTTAAATACGACATCTATTCGACCATATGCAGTTCGCGAATGGATGATATAACTTGTAAATGTATCAGCTAATAAGTTAGTAACTCACAGGTATTCAGCTGCAGATATTTGGTATAAAATGCATTCATTTAAAATGTACAATGTATGAACCTTTAAATTGCAAATAAAATTTCACCAATCAAAAATATGGGGAACAGAAGAGAAAAATTATTGCTCGTTTAACATCTGTCCAATGGGAGTTATCTACCCTGAATAGCAGACAACATTTGTGTGAGAGCTTTTATGTCAGACTGTCACATTTAACATAAGAATTATGCATTTAACCATACAAGTTATTGCCTGATGTCTTTAGAAATAAAATTAAATGTTATGTTCATCAACTTATTATTCAAGAAAGCAGAATACTTACAGATACTTAATCCACAGTTGGACCTGACTCAGCCACGCCACCATTAGGAGGAAAAGGGACGAGCCATGATATTATTAAAATCATTAAAGTTAAAAATCAACAAAATGGAATATTAAAATATGACATACTTCATTCTCGCGTTTTCTTCGGCAATAGCAACACGTCTGAAAGTGTAATACTGACAATATATTAAAATATTACAAACTCATGAAGTTTTTTATTTCCAAACGTTATATTTTTATATCATTGTCAATTATATTTGGAAACGCAACTTTATTGTATCTATTTATTAACATTCATTATATTGTTACGGTAGAGCGAAATGGAGACAGTTGGTCCGCTGTGGCGACCCCTAACGGGAGCAAGCCGAAAGAGGAAGAAGATATTGTTACGGCTGTTTGAAATTCGCAAACCACCATTCAGGACCCGTAGGTGAGATATCTCTAAGTACATGTGTAGTTCGCCCAAACTCGTTGTATAGAGGGAATTTATGTGATTCATCCGGGCTGCGATGCTTTGAGTTAGGCGTTTTTCTGTTCTATCTTTATTTTGAATCAACCACGTCTCAACCGCCATCACACAACAACCACGCCACCGCCACCATCTACGCTCCCGCAAACATCGCATAACCGCCATTCCCAACGGCACCATAACCATCAACCCTCACCATCAAAAACCCTCCACCACCTTCACCTCCCTCCTTCTACGACCAACAACCGCACCACCTGTGAACACTGAACGTCGGGCTGTCTCGGACCCGTTCGGCGTTTGGTGCTGAGCGCACCGAGCCGCGAGCGCAAATAGCAGCCTTTCCGAGGGAAAATTCGGATCAAAAACTCTACACGCCCACTTTTCCTCCGTCCAATTAGCGAGCGCGGGGCGGCTTGGCCCCGCCTCCAAGCGCGTGTGCATGAAGTCGATATATGCAAATTCTAGGATCAGGGGAGATTCACACCCCCGTTTCCTCCGACCAATGGGCGAGCGTGGCTCTGCCCCCGAGGTCATTCTGATCCGAATATTTGCATATTAGCTGCTCCTGCCAGCCTATAAGAAGGCGAGCGCAAGGCGAATGAAGAGAGTTGGGTTCTGGAGTCGCCGAGAGAGTTTTGGAAAAGAGAGTCGGGTCGGTCGGGTGAGGAGAGTGCGGAATGGAGAAGAGTCGCGGTGGAACTGGAGGCAAGGGAGCTCGGGTCCGAGGCGAGAAGGACGGCGGTCGGTGACGAGGTTACGGTGTGGGGAAATCGCTCGTCTCATCGCGGGACCTAAGCCAGCCAGCCATCTCCCTCCCCCAGGGCATCAACAATTCCCCCTTTCCCCCGCGCTGAGATAGTGCAAAAGGGGGCCCCGTTCCCACCCCACTCCAAACGTCATGCCAACGAAACCCGCCAAGGAGCACAGAGTCGGGGCACAGCCGCGCGGCCACATTTGCGGCTCGCCCGCCAACGCGTCACGAGGACGCAGGTAGGACCCCCCCAGTCTCGCGGACCTGGCCGCTCCTCCAGGTCACGCGCACATTTGGCCTACAGGCTTGTCTGCCCCCTTGACTATGAGGGTGGCTCCTTTTCTTTGCTTTTGTGTAAATGTGTGTTGGCGCCGTCTGTAAAGTAAAGCTGTATAAGTGTTGCCGTGCGTGCGCGTAGTCGGTATTAACTCTGCGTCGTTGTTGCTTTTTTGTTTTAATTGCTTTATGTGCATTTTGACTGTATGGCTGTATATATGTGCTTTCCGTGTGCCAGGAAATAAATGTGCTTGCTTGTTGAACTGTTTTCCCGTTTCGCTTTGTCTTTTCTCAATTGACCCTCCATCTTGCTTCACGTAAAGGGTTCTTAGTCGGTGCAACATCCCGGTAAATAATCTGAACCGTCGAGGTCGACGATAACACTATTGGTTATCCCGATAGTATGGAACGGGCCGCCCAAGCGGCTCGTGTCCGGAGTCGTCCTGCGGTGAGGTACGATCGCCCGGTTCACCATCCGCGTGGGTACTTAGGTAGGTCGAGTTTGGTGAACAACCCTATCCTACGCGGGTGGCCGATTGGCACGATTGTGGTGAGGTCAAAAGGCCCACCCGTGACTGGCTCCGGGCGAGAGTTCCTGGAGGGTCACAACTGAATTGTCCGTCCGGTGGGCGACGTGCCGCGATCCGAGTTACGTGGCCGTCCGCACGCTGGCGGGTGTGAATTCGCAACAATATTTACATGGAAAAGTACAAAGTATAATTTACAAAAACCAAAAAACTCGTTCCTATGTTGATTGAAATATTCAAATTTAATATTATTGGCCTGCAAACGACATTTTAGCTCTTTTGCAAAGAAAATAAATTACAATATATATAATTTATATATTTGTCAGATAGATAGGCACTTTTTGAATATTTACATCTTTAAATTTCAAAGCTAGCATGAATATTTTCAGTTACAGTTCAACATGTTTTGTTGGTCAATAATACTTTCATGTGCTTTTGATGGCCTTTTTTTAATGTTGAGGGTCACAAACCAATATTTCAGCTTGATATCCTATTTTTTCATAATCTGCACACCTGTATGAATCGACAAGCGACAATCTGCACACCCAACAAGTGACAGTGCACAACACAAATGAAACTTTTAGAGTATGTAAATAAATTGTACCTATCAAACAGGAACCCATGTCATGGAAAAGTGCTTAAACAAAGAGTCATAGAGTATATGAAGCCAAAAGCATGACAGTTCTACAACACAGCATATCTGATAACCAATTAAAGTTTATGCAGGTTATTAAGAGAAGCAGAGAGATACAGTTATAGAAATCTAATTAGTGTAATACTTCATGTTATAGCAGGTACTTTCTGCAACCAGTATTCATGCCTTTGATGTAAAAGCTAAAGAGAGCTTAAGCTTTCACTTTGACAAAAAACATTCTGTAACATGTATTCATGGTTAAGAGGTGAAGAAAGTGTCTCAAATTTTACTGATAATGGAAAATTGAAAGTAAAAAGACACGGAGTAGTGATATAATTAAGTCCAGGCAAGTTAAAACTGAGTCCATATTTAAAAAAAAACAAATCGCACTCAAGCTTGAGTCCAAGAATAGAGACTGACCCTCTATCACCAGTTTAGACAGAGAGAAAAAAGTCCTCTCATCAGAGATCTTATCAAAAACTTTCCTCTTATTAGAAGTGTAATCCAAAATTGTCCTCTTATTAGAGGTATGGCCTTGTAGACACTGATGTAAAAACCCAAGATGTCTTTGATGCCAGTGTGACTCATAGGAATGAATATTTAACCATTTTAAAGGAAATATTGTTTTTGAAAATTTCCACAGAAATTGATTTGATAAACTCCTTGAAACAAGTTGGAGGAAGTTGAATGGATGTATTTTTATCTTGCCAAAACGAAGTTTTTGCAAGATGTGTGAGTCAGCTTGTATGTTTTTTGTTTTTTGTCTGTAATCACGTATAAAAATTTCTGCAGAGCACAGTTATCATTGGAAATTTTTGTAACTTCGCATATCAGAGGCCTATAGAGGTCCATTTCAGTGCACAAAATTTTGAAAGTCAAGGTCAAAGGTCAAGGTCACTTTGTCGCAAATCAGGGGAGTCGACGAAACCCTTATTTTTTGAGTAATTTTGATTGGATCGTCTTCAAACTTCATGGGAATATAGTTCATGGTCTGGCGCTCAGCTGATTAATTTTTGGTGGCGATTTGCCTTGACCTTCATATGTTTTTTTTTTTTTTGGTCTGTAATCACGTATAAATCACTCTGCAGAGCACAGTTATCATTGGAAATTTTTGTAACTTCGCATATCAGAGGCCTATAGAGGTCCCTTTCAGCACATAAAATTTTGAAGGTCAAGGTCAAAGGTCAAGGTCACTTTGTCGTAAATCAGGGGAGTCGACGAAACCCTTATTTTTGAGTAATTTTGATCGGATCGTCTTCAAACTTCATGGGAATATAGTTCATGGTCTGGCGCTCAGCTGATTAATTTTTGGTGGCGATTGGCCTGGACCTTCATGGTTAGCACCTCAGGTCAAACATATTTGACCCTAAGGTCAAATTTTCAAGTTTTAGGAACCATATCGTGTAGTACCTCAAATTGAACACCTCGATGAGTGCTTTCTAGATATGTCAAGCTTGAGACATTATGACGTCATTTGGTGACGTTATGAGGCAAAAGCATATTTTTCATGGTTCCTCTGTAGAACGATTCTCATCGGAATCTCTCGTCGGCAGATATTCCTCAAGGAGTCGCTCCTGGTGGATAGCAGCTCTGTTCACCTCAGTGTGACCTTAAAGAAGTCACACGTGGTCACCTTTTGGCAAGATGCGGGTCACAATGCGGGTGACATTGGTTTATTTTTATTTTATAGTTAGACTTGCGATGTCATTTCAACCAAACTTTAATGGAGTCCAAGTCCCAATGTTTGGAATCCAGGTATGAAATGACTCAATGAATTGTGGAGTCCGAATGAAAAAAAAAAGATATTTGAATGTAGAGTTGGGAGATTCATCTTCAGGATGAAAAAATGTAAAAGCAACAGCTGAAGTCAAACAAACTTGAGGATGATGGTAAAATATAATAAAACCTGAGCTTGCAAATGTCTAATTGACTAACAATGGACTCGACAATTGGGTTAGGGAGGTCAGGCAACGTTTTATTGACCTTCCGAATGCAACTCTCTTACATGCTGATTTCAGTGTTTCCTCCCCTTCTCTTTGTTCTTTCCTGTTTGTTTATTCTCTTGCTGGTTGTGCCTAATTTGTGCCACACTACCTCACTGTCCAACGCCACAGTACCAATTTTACCTTGCTCTTCCATGAGCCTCGCTCTTTCAGAGAGAGAAAAAAAAATGGGTTTGAAAGAAAAGTGAGCAAGAATGTCCAAAATGGTATTGTCTGTAAACCGTTCTTTATTATTTTTTGCTGCTAACTTTTAACCAACAGACAATCCAAACTTGAAAACTTGACAGTTACACAATGTATCACTCTGACGACTCATTATCACACTCCATCTGGTAAATGTCAAGCACATTGTTTAGCTCTTGTTCATTCTCTCTGCCTTGAGGTTTATTTTGTTATAATATTTATTTTCTTGCATTTGCTGTCAGTTTCCATTGTTTAAATACAAAGATTAACCTTTAACTGCAGTCAAGAAAGTCTCCATCTGCTTCCCTGGAAAATATTCCAGCTGTATCATTTTGCTGACAACTCAGCTTTCTCTTGTCTCAATCCTAACTGCATTCCTCCTGACCTTTGTTTCCTTTTTCCACCCGCAACACGCCCATTTCATACGTGTTCTTTCAGAAAGACACAATGAGTTACCCTCCGCAATTCTAAGCCAAACAAACACCTCCATTCCTTCATCCCTTTCATTATCTTGTCCATGGAATCAACTCTGGTGTCTGGTTCCCATCGTGTGCTGCCTTTTTAGCTGCTGCTTGCATCATTGGTAAGGGGCACAACTATGCTGCTGATGCAGTGCCCCTAATACCAGTATACTGGTGCTCATTTCGCCGACCTCAGAAGGATGACAGGCTGAGTCAACCCCCTGGTGTTAATTCAGTGGTAAACGAGTCTTGAACTCAAGACCCTAGGATCCCAAGCCACCACTTAGGATCCTAATCCACCACCCTAACCACAAAACCAACACCAGGCTACTGTTGTCTGGTGATCTTCCCTCCAGTCCTTCGCCACCACCCAAACCGCAATAAGCCAACACCAGGCTGCTGTTGCCTGGTGCTCTTCCCTCCAGTCCTTCAAGAATGCTGCACTTCTCGATTTGTCTCCCATAGTCAGAACTGCTCTATTCCCCGCTTCACTGCCCTTCATGATCTTCAGATGTCTCTGATATTTTAGATTTCCCTGAATTTTCATATTACTTCGGCTACTCAGATAGATTCCCTCGAGTTTTCAAACTCCATAAGGGAGTCCTCGACTTATGGACGGGTTGCATTCTGAGCAATCATTGTTAAGCCAGATGTTTGTCAGTCAGAACTCAATTTCCCATCAACTCGATGTCATAAATGGTGGTTCGGTCTGACACCAAGCCAAGAGAGCCCATTTTAACACACAATTTAACACATAATTAAGCTGAAATATTGTAAATTTTCAATAAATGATAGTAAATAATTCCCCTTCAAACCCCACAAAATGTAATAAACACAATTAATAAAACATCCTGTAAAATAAACGATAGCAACATGCAATTAAAAAAAAGTTTTTCACTTTGAATTTTACATTTCATGAATCTCTGATAAATGTTCCGATCATCAAACAATTGAGATTAAGGTTTAATGACCGACCGATTTGTGAGGGAGTTTCGCCATTATCAGAACGTTTTATAACAACGTCCAGTTTCATCTCCAATGTCAGGGTTCTGCATTTCTTTTTTGCAAGAATGTCACTGCAATGTTTTTCAGCCATGATTAGGGTTCATTGTCACGAAAACCATGAAATACATGGCACAATGAATGCAAAAATGTACGTAAAGAAAATAGCTGTTGGCACTAGTAGAACAGTGCCGTACACTGGATAGAAAACACAATGCTCAGACTCATTACATCAGAAGGAAGACTCACGCTCCACCCAACCAACATGTCCCGAGTTGCTCCACTCACGTCGGGAAATAAGAACGTGAACGTTCATATCTTGGACATTACAAAAAAAATCATATCTTATGGGGGTTGGTTCATAATCGCAAGTGAGAGTGTTCATGAGTCGGAGATTCCCTGCACTGTACATTGCAGATGTTTTGTAGTTTTGAGATATTTCCTTGATTTTCATATAATATTACGTCCACCTGTAAACAAAGTTTATATGTGTGTTGTACCGTCCACCAAACAGTGATGACTCCATTTACATCTCGCTCTCTGAAAACAAGGACCAACTTCTGTCCTCTCATCCCAACTCTCTCTTCCTCATATGTGGTGACTTCAATTGTCATCATGCCAGATTGGCTGGGAATGGGTACCTCTCTCACCTGCCATGGAACTTCAGCAAAAGACTTCTGTGACTCATTGGGACTGACACAGTTTGTTAACTTCCCGACCCGGATCTCAACCAATGGTACTCCATCTCTTCTAGATCTGATTTTGACCAATTATCTTGAAAATATCTGCTGTTCTTCCTGCGCTCCAATCAGTCACCTGACCACATGCTTGTCAAAGTAGACATCTCTCTGGCTGTTATTAGTGAACCACCTCAGCACCGTCGAGTCTGGCATTTCACTCAGGCTGACTGGCAGGGAATTCAAGCAGCCATCAAACTTATAGACTGGTTTCCCATCTCTACTTCTTCCGACATCAACTCGTCCTGGGAGTTCTTTCAAAGAAACTTGCTTCAGTTGTCTTACCCTTCCTCCCGCCCATGGTACACTGAAGCTTGTGGCAAGACAGTTGTCCTGAAACAACTTGCCTTTGCCTTGTGGAAGGCTAATCCAACTGAAGGCAATCTCAGTTCCTTCCACAAAGCTTGGAAGAAATGTGTCTCATCTCAGGAGAGCCAGAAAACACCATCTTTCGAATCTCAAGTCTGAACTTTCAAAGCTCTCTCCCTCCTCAAAATCCTGGTGGCATCGAATCAAAACTGTTTGTGTTGTATGTTTCCCCTCCATCACCTCCCTTGCCTCAAATGGCCGCACAGCTGAAACTGCATGTGAAAAGGCTGAATGCCTAAATTCCGTGTTTGCTGATAAATCTTGTGTCCCAAACCCATCGCTTTCTGTACTCACCTTACCCAGTCGCACCCACCTGTCCCTTGACTCTGTGTCCTTTTCTCCTGACAAAGTGGAGAGTTTGCTGTTAAACCACGACTCAGATTCTGCAACCGGTCCAGACGGCATCAGCCCACATGTCCTAAAAACTCTGCTCTGCTGCTCTTGCTCACCCTCTGTCTGTTCTATTCACCTTCTCATTTGCTCAAGGTCATCTGCCATCAGCTTGGGAACCAGCAAATATTACTGCTCTGCATAAAAAAAAAAGAGGAGAAAAGATGGATCACTGCAACTACAGACCAATCAGCATGCTCCCAGTCATCAGCAAGGTCCTGGAACCCATCATCACTTCCGACATCAAATCCTTCCTCTTCTCCAATGGCTTGTCTTCCGACCATCAATTTGGATTCAAAGCAGGTCACTCTACGCTGGATATTCTGCTTCTGCTCTCCTAACAATGGAAGGAGAACCTCAATGCCAGACATGAAATCAGAGCCATATCCCTAGACATATCGCGTGCTTTTGACATCGTCTGGCACCCTGTCCTGCTCACCAAACTCTCTTCCTGTGGTATCCAAGGCCATCTCCACTCATGGATCGCAGACTTCCTCTCCTGTCGCAGCCAACTTTTGGCGCTTCATGGAGTTCTCTCATCCCTTCTTTCTGTCCAGGCTGGAGTTCCTCAAGGCAGTGTTTTGGGCCGTGTTCTTTTTCTAGTTTTCATCAATGATCTCTCTGACTCTCTGGAAAATCTACTTTATCTGTTTTCTGATGACTACACCCTCTGCCGTACCATCGGTCATCCCTCAGATCAGCAAGCAACAGCCTCTTCACTCTCCTCACACCTTGAAAAAAATCACAAACTGGTCAAACACTTGGAACATTTCATTCAATCCCAACAAATCTCACACTCTAACTATGTCTCTCCAAGAGGACAGTCTGGAACCCCCCCCCCCATCCAATTTCTCAACAATCCTCTGGAAGAAGTCCTTTCTTTCAAGCTTCTGGGTCTCACTATCTGCCATGACCTTTCCTGGGAAAGCCACAATTCCAAGCTGGCCTCGAAAGCCCGTCACCAAATGGGCATCCTCCTTCGTGCAAGGTCCTTCCTTGCCACACCTGATATATGACCACATCCAAAGCTTTTGTCTGCAGCCTGATGGAGCACTGCTCTCCCCTATGGGCTGGTGTTTCGACATCTCACCATTCTCGGCTTCACGCTGTGGAAACCAAGGCTTTTCGGATAATTGGTATCTCCCGCAATGAGGCTGAGTCTTTGGGTCACTCACACTCACATCGCAGGCAGGTCGGTGGTCTTTCTATCTTCTATTGTCCCCTCTCTGGCCTGCCCCCCCCACCTGCTCTGTCTAAGATATGTCCCCCACCATATTTCCGCAGGGCACTCAAGGTCCGCCAACAACCTCCTTCTGGTAAAACTACCAAAATCACGAATCACTGCTCACCTTCACTCTTTCATTCCTCTTTTTCTGCCTTTGGAATAAACTCCCACACTCTCCAAAATCCCATTCTTCCCTCCAGGTCTTCAAAACAGCTGTTCACCACCATATGTTATCTTCCCCCATCCAAAACCACGATCTTTTATACCCCCGTTAATCCACCCCAAACACACCTCCTTCAAATTCCCTGCTTTCCTTCCTGATAGTCCCTGTAATGTCCATCTTGCATACCCCATGTTCCCCACCCCATCCTTCTCCCTTCCACAGATCTCCTAATGTCTCTGTTCCCCACTGTTTTGTCCTTCTCTCTCCTGCTCCTCTCATCTCCTGCTCCCCTTGTTTTACATTCTGTGTGTTAGCTCTCATACAAGCCTCGCCATTGCACACAAAAAATAATAATAATAATAATAATAATAATAAAATAATAATAATAATTATAAAAATTATTCTGATTCATCAGATGTCATCTAGTTTTCGAATTTTGATCGACTTTTCAGATTATCTCTAGTTTTCAGATTCCCACGAGTTTTTTGATTCCCTCTACTTTTCAGATTCCTCCGAGTTTTCCGATTCCCTCAAGTTTTCATGATTCCCAAGTTTTCAGATTCCCTCTAGTTTTCAGACTTCCCTGAGTTTTCAGATTCTCTCTACTTTTCAGATTCCTCCGAGTTTTCCGATTCCCTCTAGTTTTCATGATTCCCACGAGTTTTCAGATTCCCTCCAGTTTTCAGACTGCCCTGAGTTTTCAGATTTTCTCTACTTTTCAGATTCCCTCTACTTTTCAGATTCCTTCGAGTTTTCGGACTCCCTCTTGTTTTCAGATTCCCACAAGTTTTCTGCAGATTCACATGAGTTTTCAGATTCCCTCTCATTTTCTGCCAATTCCCACAAGTTTTCAGATTTCGCTGTTTTCAGATCCTCTCTAATTTTCTGCCGATTCCTATGGATTTTCATATTTCCCTATAGTTTTCAGATTCCCACAAGTTTTAGAATTCCCTCTAGTTTTCAGATTCCCACGAGTTTTAGAATTCCCACGAGTTTTCAGATTCCTCCGAGTTTTAGAACTCCCTCGAGTTTTCTGCCGATTGAGATGCCGATTTTCTGCCGATGGAGAGCAGTACACCATCAGGCTGCGGACAAAAGCTTTGTATGTGGTCAGAAGCTCAGGTGTGCCAAGGAAGGACTTTGCATGATGGAGGATGCTGGAGGCCAGCTTGGAAATGTGGCTTTCTGAGGAAAGATCATAGCAGATAGTGAGACCCAGAAACTTGAATGAAAGGACTTCTTCAAGAGGATTGTTGAGAAAGTATATGGGTCGGGGGGGGGGGGTGTTCCAGATGGTCCTTCCGGAGAGACATATTGAGATACTCAACGTTCATCAGCGAATGTTAGCAGAAGTGAGACCTGACCTAATGTCCTGCACTGGTACTTGTCCATTATGAAATAACTACCCGACCTCTTTCATCACATTATGGATTTCCACAGAACATCTCCCCGAACGTCTCTTCCATTCAACTCCCTGTTGGACAGTTGTCCTCTGTCTTGCTTTTAATGATCAAAACAAACACCACAAGATAGATGGTAAGGATTGGTGTTGCCTTGAGTTTTACAACTCGTGGCAATCATCCATATGGTTTATTTGGAGATGGTCAGGACAGCTAAAGTTGTCTTAAATTTGAGATGTCCATGCTGTCACAACCGATTAGAATTCCTCGTCTTAACGCCATTAACACTTTTCTGCCTGATGCTGTGAAACAGACATGAGGATATCAACGGAATACTTATGATGTGCCTTTTGAAGATATTCACAGTATCATGCAAATGAGATGTACGGTGGGCTATTCTCACAACTGGAAAGCAGTGTTCCATGACTTTAGTTTGGATACTGTTCTGCAATAATGAAGAGGAGATCAATAGTATGTGTGATATGAAGATTCATTTTAAAATCAATTACATGACAAATGTATTGTCTTTCTGAAAACAATACTGTTCAAAGACTTAAGAGCCAAAAGATGCAGAATGTTTGCATTTTTTTTAAAATGACCTCAGGCTCATGGGGACTGGCAAGATCGCTGAGAGTTATACACACACATCCTTTTGAAAATTGTTTTTTAAGACGCCATTCATGAACATCATGGGATGAGGTTACAAAACAGGGGATGTTTGAGTTGCTTCTGTGGATCATGAAATGGGCATACACTGAAACTTTAGCCAACCTCTTTGTTACATTGCTTATATGATGAGCAATATGTGGTTCAATCGCCGTTGCGAGTGCAGTTTTTCCAAGCTGAAACTAATCATGAATTATCTCAGGTCTACCGTGAGCCAAACAAAGCTCAGCAAACCTGGCAATATTTTCAATCAAAAGAGATCTTGTCCATAAAATTAACTTTGATAAAATTTGAAGGATTTTTTTTTCCACACGTAAGACAAGCTGGGTGGATTTGTGGGTATACATACTTATTAGGTCGATAGCCAAGGTGACGATAAGCAGAGAGACTGAATCATACATTATTTTCTATGCCTCTTGGGGGAAGGGGGCAGGTTGGGTGGTGAGCACTTGATCCCCAGCTGGATAGGATGGGGACTCGCTGTCCCCTCCCTTACCTTCCCTGCCCGAGGCCCTCCTTCACTACAGATGCTCATTTGGGGGCACCAGTGGTGTACTGGACCACGAAGCAATCAACTGCTGTTTTGGACCTCCAAAAATTATCGATCATTTTGTGTTCAAGTCTCACCAGAGGCCACAAAAACCACTCCGAATGCAGGAAATGCGTTGGCTTACAGCGCCCTCCCAGACTCCCATGCTCGCTTCCCCCTCCTTTGATGCCACCTCCTCCCTTTCCACTCTGCTAGTCTGGGTACTAATGTTGACCTTTGCCCCTCGGCACCACAAACCCTCACTATGCCAATGGCCAGCACTGGTGGTTTGTGACGTTAGAGATCTGACAGTGTCTTTTGCAATGAGTGGGTGGAGTTATTGCCCTCACCCTGAATAAATTACAAATTCCTGCCTTGATTGACTGCTGGCAAGACAATGGCAAACCACCTGTGAGCATACATCTTGCTAAGAGAGTGCTTCGGCAGCCCCAACCGTCTGTAAAGAGGATGATGGTACATTAATGATGATGATGGTGATGATAATGGTGAAAGCTCATGGATGAGCTTGTCTAAAAATAACATGCAGGACAATGTCTTCAGTACTGTAGCCATCAGTGTACTTTTACATGAATGATACAAGGACATGAGAAGACAATCAACAAATATTTTTTGTATTTGAACTTAGGTTCCCTATCATTGCCAGACTTGGTGGCATAATGGTTAGACTGTTTTTCTCTGAGTTTGTGAGGTCAGTGGTTGAACTCTTGGTTGAGTTGTACCATGGATTTATTTTTTTTACGTACAAACTGCTTCCTTGCTTGAGCATCAGCATTTAAAAGGATAGAGCACAGACAAACAAGGCTGGGGACACAATGGTAAACCATGCAGTAAAATCTTTTCCAAGAAACTGCTTCAGCAGTACCAATGCTCTGTGAAGGAAATCATACATCAAATTTAAAATACCTACCATCATGAGACAAGGGTTCAGAAGGGAACATTAATTTTTATTGACTAAAAAATCTAGAATGATACTCGGTAGAGCGCATACCTCTGCCAGGATGAACAGTTTACGTTTTGTATCCCACTGACAGGCCGGATCTGCATCTGGACCAGAACCAAAATTGGATCGGCTAGTTATTGTCAACTAGCCAACTCATCCACCAAGTTTTGGCTGACTCCGTCCACAACTTTTTGAGATATTGTGCAATTTATCGTTTTTGGTCCGATCTCTCAACGGTGAAGAATTACTTTAAAAATTATCAGATTCAGATCCGAATCCGGATCTGGATCTTCACCAAAATCGAATCAATTCCTCATTGTCACACTAAACATGTCCACCAAATTTTGGCTGAATCCGTTGATAACTATTTGAGATATCCTGCTCACAGACAGACAGGCAGACAAAGAGTGAAAACATAACCTCCGTCCACCTTCGGTGGCGGAGGTAACTAAAATGGCACTCGGTAGGGGGCATACCACCACCAGGCTGGACAGTTTACGTTTTGTATCCCAATGAAAGGTCGGATCTGCATCGGGACCTGAACCAAAATCTAATCAGATTGTTCTTGTCACCGACCCAACTCATCCACCAAGTTTTGTCATTCATCCACAACATTTTCATGCATCGTGCTATATATAATTTTTGGCCCCACCTCTCAATGGTGAAGAATCGCTTAAAATAAAATTCTCATATCCATATCGGTATCTTCACGAAAATCAAATAAATTCGTCCTTCGCAGATACCCAACCTGTCAACGAAGTTTTGTCCGATTGCGTCCATAATGTTTTGAGATATCCTGTTGTATATCATTTTTGACCCTAAATCTCAATGGTGAAGAATCTTTTTTGAAATTCACATATCAGGATCTGGATCTTCACCAAAATCCAATCAATTGGTCCTCGTCACATACCCAACATGTCTACCAAGTTTCGACCAAATCTGTCCATAACTCTGAGATATCTTGCGTGCACACGCACGCACACAGACACAAAAAAACAATCTCTGTCCACCTTCAGTGGTGTTGCTAATAAATGGGCATCACTTGAGAATAATGAAATTTCATCACAAAATTATGAATGATAAAAAGATGAAGAGCTCTGTCAGAAATGCAAAACAAATTCCTTAACTATGACCAATATACTGCAAAAGTAAAGCGAGTTAATACAAAGCCCTCCATAACTTTTCAGGTACCCAGTCATGGCATTAAAAAAAACAAAAAACTAAATTTCTCATTAAAGAAAGGATCAATTGGACTCCGATAAAAAGGAAAGATCCTGTGATGCACATATATATATATATATATATATATATATATATATATATATATATATATATATATATATATATATATATATATATATATATATATACATATATATATATATATATATATATATATACATATATATATATACATATATATATACATATATATATATATATATATATATATATATATATATATATATATATATATATATATATATATATATATATACATATATATATATATATACATATATATATATATATATATACATATATATATATATATATATATATATATACATATATATACATATATATATATATATATATACATATATATATATATATATATACATATATATACATATATACATATATATATATATATATATATATATATATATATATATATACATACATATATATACATACATATATATACATATATATATATATATATATATATATATATATATATATATATACATATATATATATACATATATATACATATATATATATACATACATATATATATACATATACATATATATACATATACATATATATATATATACACATATATATATATATATATATATATATATATATATATATATATATATATATATATATATATATATATTCGAACCACTGGCTCACTGACTCACAAACTGATATTAAATATTTGCACCTTCTGGGTGATGTAGAAAGCTGAATTTTTGTATGCCGATGGACAAAGAAGCCGATGCCCCGGAAAAAAAAAAAACTCACAGAACCATTGGAATGCATCCGTAAACGAAAATATAAACTAGGACACTCGGTAGAGTGCAGACCTATGCCCTGTCATGCTTGATCCATGAGAACATATCTGGTCCAATACATTTTGAAATATGATATATATATATATATATATATATATATATATATATATATATATATATATATATATACATATATACACATATATATATATATATATATATATATATATATATATATATATATATATATATATATATATATATATATATATATACACATATCGTTTTTGGCCCAATCTCTCAATGGTGAAGAATCACTTTAAAAATTCTAGTAGTCGGACCCGGATCCAGATGTTCACCAACATCTAATCAGTTGGTCCTTGTCACACACCCAACCTGTCCATAAAATTTCATCCAGATCCGTCCACAGCTTTTTGAGATATCCTGTACACAAACAGACAAAGTGGTGAAAACATAACCTCCTTTATCTTTGGTAGCAGAAGAAATATATGAAAAAAAATGAAAAATCAAATGCAGGTGAGCAACCCAAGACAATGGGGAAGCACGGTTCGTTCTTGTTTACAATGTGTAAGCATACCCCACAAGTATATATGTATGTTCACTTTGCCAAATCACCAGTCCTTATAAACATCGGATTAGAAATCAAAAAGGTTTTTCCCCAAAAATAAGATTCCGGTCCTGTGCCAGAAAAACCACAACACATCTGTTTGGCTTTTTCAACATAGTTTCGAGCCACACATTCCCCCCCCTCCCCCACCCCCACATCCCCCATCTTCACACTCCCCACAACAATGTATGGGTTTCCTTAACTCATTGGAATATATGTAAAGCTTTTGACTTGGAAACGTTTTGAAAAAGGAAAAGCATTTTAACTGACATGTACACTTTGTGAGCGTCATGGAGACACAAGTGCGTGAAGATACGTTTCCCTCATGTAACTCATGCACTCAGAAACAAATATGCCAGAATAATAGCAGAGAAAAATGGAAAGATAACCAAATGATAACATTGTCCTGTGAGTTGGCCGGTCAGGACATACAAGCTGGAATGAATCAGGTTTGGAATTTTGCCACTTCAGTAGAATTGCAATTTTAAAGCACTCCATGCTTCAAGAGTTAACGGCTGCTGCATCTGCAATGAGGAGGTAATGATCCCAAGGCATTTTAACAAGAGGGCCTTTAGACCCAGGTCCTCTCCCAGGCCAAATTTCCAATATATGACTCAACTTTGTACGATGAAAGTCCACCTCGTTTTGGATCCTTTCTGGTTATAGAAGCACGGTGACAGCCCAAGACAAGTTTCTATCTATGTATGATGAACAGCTGAAAAGATGTCGAATCAGATCAGAACAACGTAAAAGATGAACATCAATTGCCAAATGTAATTTGGCAAATTTTCAGGCAATAGAATATCTGTGTGTGTGGTGTGTGCGCGTTCCATGTTACCTGCACCACTCCGCAATTGCCGACGCATGTTTCCCAGCTGTATACACTTGCATACGTACATGTCCTCAACCTGCAAATGTGTTTGTCCGAGGATCACCTGTGTTTAATATTCTCACCTGCAGTTGCGTGTGCGCATGGCATGACAGCGAGGACGACAGAGAGAGAAAGTAAAAGAGGAAGGTTCGTGGAGCAACAATGCGGGGTGGATCGCATGGTTGCGGCAAATGGTCTTCTCTTTGGAAAATCGATTGGACGAGTGGCATGCACTCCCGCAGGGGGGCAGCGTTTCGGAAGCAAAGGCACTGCTCTCTTAAATAGGACTCGCAACACTCACGATGCTCGCATGAACCTCGGGTGTTGAACACATCCGTTTCCGAGAATTGAACCCGTCCATACTGATGACGGGGTGGGAGAGCACCGAGTTCCTTCCACGTGTTATTGTGTCCCAATCTTTGCAACAAAAAAATTTCACTTCATTTAGCTGACGATTGTACTCTTAAGTCTTAACGACCACTTTGAGAAGTGTATGCCATTGTTGTTGTTTTTTTTCAATCTCCATCTTTGAAAACATTTGCCAAATATTTGTCAGATTTTACAAAAGGGCAAATGGACGAAATGGGCCAAATCCACAGGCGTTAGAATTTGTTGTAAAGTGTAGGGTTGTGGAATTATAATGTAGTTGGAATAACTCGTGTGAATGAGTGTGTGTGAGCGTTACTCTGTATCAAAAAGACGAGGATAATGAACGCACCTCTCCAGCAAGAGGACAATCAAACGCGGTGTGAAAACATGACTGCGGCCATCACAGTCTTTGTCATCCGAAGGCAGGTGTTAATTGAAAAATAATGGCTGACAACTGCAAGATCAGCCATTACTATATGCTGGAATTATTAACACTTGCCATTTTTTCTGATGGCACAGAGACCGTGACGACCAGGACCAGGGATGGCTTATGGTTCAGACCGAGGAGGGGGTACAACAATTTTGCTGACCGTTTTGCTCTTTGAAGCAAGGCTTGCCATTTACACAACGGAATGTAAAATTGGAGGTGCTGATAACCTGTATTATGATCAAGCACCGATTACTTTAAAAACTTTTTAGTGGTGTCACATTGGCATTTTCAGTTTGCTGTTCATATCGCTTCAAGGAATAATTGTGAACTCTTTTTATGTTTCTTTAAGGGTGGACCCAACAATCATGAGTTCCCTTTCGCACAAGGCTGCGGGGTGCCATTATTAGCTGTGCTGCTGGTGCAATGCCCTCTGATGATGATGGTAGGTATTTCGAATTTGGTCAGGATGCCAGCAATAGCTCGCCGACGCTTCGCGAAGGACACCGTTGGATTTTTTACGTCCACCAACCGATGCCAGCAGATGGGACGCCCAGTTTAACGTCCATCCGAGAGACAGCACACCCCTTGATGAATCACACGTCGTACACTTTCATCACACCACATATATAAAGAAGATTAATTAGGAGGGGATCTGGTGGAGATGTTTAAGTTAATAAAGGGTATCAACAATAGTAAGTGTTCGATAGGTATCAAGGGATTAAGGGGTACCTGGATATTGGCAGGAACGGTAGGTAGCTGAAGTGTGGATGGGAGATTGCATACCTGTGTCGTGACTGTGATATCGGTGAAGGTGTCCTCAAAAGGTGAATGTGTTGTCTGTATTTGTTCCATCCGCCACCCTACAACCCTGTTCAACCCCTGCACCTCCAAAAGATCATTTTAAGTAATATTTTATATATGTGCATGAAATAACCTGGCGATGTCTGTGCTCACCCCACGATTATCATCCCCACTCCTTTACCTCCCACATCCCTCCTCAAGTGAATTTATGTTGATAAACTGGTTGAATTGATGTTGTGTAGATGTACAGCAGGCTGGATGGGCCAAATGGCCTTCTGCATCCAAGTTCCTTGTGTGATCTCTCGTGTAACCGGATAAACAAGACAGGGTTGGGTGAAAGGTGAGCGGCTGTCAAAGGAAGATGCTGGTGCAGAAATCCAAACAAACCGTGAGCATTTTACTCCTATCTCAACCACAAAATGTGCTTGTAGTGAGAAGCAGATGGAAAGTTGCAATCACTTTGTTATTCAGCCTGACCCGACTTTGAGCGTTCTTGGAAGTTTGGTTCCTTGTATGACTCAGACTGGTCAGATTCCTTTTGTCCAAAACAGAAAGAAAAGACAACGTCAGGAGAAAGGAACTTGTGATCACATGCTCTGGCATGAAGGATTGCCTTCATGATGGCCACATGGTGGACAAGTTCAGAAACAATGAAAGGGTCTCTCATCAATAAGCTCGAACAAATTAATAAATAAACAGAATTGTTCCGTATTGATACAAACACAAAAACATGAACTGTTTGATAAGATGCTTTGTTGAGGGATGTGGGGCCTTTGCTGTGCACAGGTGGGTAGTGAGATGTACATTGTGGCCAATCATAAATAATTAATCACTGGATCTGTAATAAGGGTGTGGACAAGAAATAAATGACTAATGTATCTGTGGTACAGTTGTGGGCAAATAATGAGTAATTATATCAATGGTCTGCTGTGGCAAAAAGGAAAAAATGATCTGGGGCTGACACCAAGCTGGCTTAGCCTGGTGTTGGTGAAATGGTTAAGGTCAGGTCAGGTCAGGTATGGGAGCATGCGCCGGAGCAGCGCGTCGCTGCGTCCACTTTCCGCCGGTACTCCAAGGACCTCCGTCTGGCCATCCCCCAAGCAGATGCCTGGCCCAACCCCATCTCCTCGAGATGCCGATCAACTGCTGCAACCACGAGGCACGTGGTCGGCCCATTGGCCTCCTCCACTCAAGAGACTCCCTCGCTGAGAGAATCTGGTGAGCAGGATCAGAGTCAGGAAAACAAGCCACATGTCCATACAGCAGCGGCTGAAGCTCACGGACTATGCAGGTAACAGATCTCATTTAAGTCTCTCTCAGCAACCGCTCGATGGACACAAAGTCCGACCAGCGATAGCCAAGGATTCTCCAAGGAGACCTGGTACCAAAGGAATTAAGTCTCTGTCTCAGATCCCTTGTCAGAGTCCAAATCTCATATCCGTAGAGTAAGACTGGAATCACCAAGAACCTGAAGACTCGGGCTTTCGTCCTCCCGCACAGGTACCGGCAGCACCAAACCCCCATGATCCAGTGACTCCATGACTCCCCAGGCATGACCCAGACATCTATTGACCTCTGGCTTTCAGCCAGCAGAGACATGAATATCACTGCCAAGGAAAGTGAATCTCTCCGTGGCCTCAACATCCTCATCACAAACAGACACAGACAGGACAGCAGCATCCAAGATGTCACCGAAAGCCTGGATCTTAGTTTTGACCCAAGAAACCCGTAATCCCAGCGGCTCAGACTCCTCATTCAGCACCTCGAGGGCCCCCAAGAGGATATCGAAAGTCTCTGTAAAGATGACTGCATCATCTGCGAAATCAAAGTCAGAGATCCTGACATTCGAAAATGATGCACCGCAGCTTGATCACTCCGACATCTTCCCCAGAATCGTCCATACAAGTGCTGAAAAGTGTGGGGGCCAGTACACACCCCTGAAGAACTCCAGTAACAACTGGAAATAAGTCAGAGATGGTATCACCACATCTCACAGCACTCTCAGTACCAGAGTAAAGTTCAGACATCAGATTGATCAGTTTTGGTGGCACCCCACGAAGACCAAGAATCCTCCAGAGGACATCCCAATTCACTGAATCGAACGCTTTACAGAGATCAACATAGGCTGCAAGATGCCCCTGCCGAAACTCTCGTCTGTGATCGGTGAGGACACGAAGGGCAAGGATACGGTCAATCATTGACCTCTTTGGTGTAAAGGCTGACTGCTCTGGGCACTGGTGCTCAAGCAGACCGTGGCGAACCCTATTAAGAATTATCCGAGCAAAGACCTTGCCCGGCACTGAGAGCAGCATCACCCCTCGGTAGTTGTTGCAGTCCTGGAGATCACCCTTCCTTTTCCAGAGAGGGACACAACAAGGCCTCTCTTCCAGTCAGTTGGGATGATGCCTGTGTTTGGACCCAAAGGGCAAGGATATGACCTTCTATGGTTACGACCAGAGGAGGTATATCGACATCCGATAGTTAAGGAGGCTGGCTTAAGATTATGGGGTCTTGAGTTCAAGCCCCTGTTGTTCGGTTGAATTAACACCAGGTAGGTTGCCTCAGCCTGTCATTTTTCTGAGGTCGGCAAAATGAGTACTACCTTCCTGGTGACAGGGGCCTACATCAGCAGCACAACTGTGCCCCCAGAAAAATGATGCAGCCAGCAGCCACAGGCTTCATACAAATAAAGAAATAAAAACATGGCTGGCTGGGCTTTTACTTTTATTTAACACACTATTTAGAAATAACAATGTCCTTTTGCATGTAGAACTGCTGGATTGAAGAATACATCACATATAAGGAAACTTTACACATTACATGCAAGAGGCTATGATGGCCTATCATGTCTGTGCTGTATCCATACCCCATTAACTTAATCTATGAGTTTTTTCTAATCTTTTGATTATATTAACTGCATTCTTACCATCTAACACACCATGGAAATGTGATGATGACATTCCTTTGGCATTGACAATGAGAGAATACTGCCATACTGCCACACTGCCAACGATGATCCCGTGGGGAATGGAATCAAACGGAAGACCAAATACTGCATTGGATTCATCAGAAGGAAGCCAGGGAAGTAAAGAGCAAAGATAGAGTCATCAGGAGGAACCTGGATGGGATTCGGGTTTCAACCACTACTCCACTACCCTCATCCAGGCACAGCTAGTGGAACCTTTCAGAAAACTTTCTGCAAGAATTCACATCTCCTGATGCAGATAGATAACGAAAGAGAGAAATAAAGAGTAAAAGAGATAAAAGAAAAGAAAAAGCAACCATTAGAATGAACAAGTAAAAAAAGATATAAAATGTCATTGCCCCCGTTGTTTTAGTAATTTTCCTGTTCAGAGTTTAAGGCCTAGCCCAGATTTATGTACAACTGAAATGGCCACCAGTCTACCAGCCAGCCATCTTTGATCAGATCGCAAAAAAGAAGTTAGGTGCAGGCATATGTCATTGTGTACTGTGCTTTTGCCAAGTTTGAACAAAATCGGACCATGCACGTCTGAGAAATGGCTGTGGAGACACATTTAAGTAACAAAATGGCTGCCAGTCGGCCATCTTGGATGTGATTTCTAAAAAAAAAAGAATGACGTGCATATGTAAGCCATCATTCATTATCTGTGTGGCAAGTTTGAACACGATCGGTTAATGCATGTCCGAGAAATGGTTGAGGACGTGTTTGACATCGGGTTTGCTTGTTTTTACAAATAAAATTGCCGCCGGTCGGCCATCTTTGATCGCATCACGAAACAAAATGATGTACATATGTCCACCATCATATGTTGTCTTTTTGCCAAGTACAAATAAAATTGGTCCATACATATCCGAGATATGGTTGCGGATGCAAGCACGCACGCACACACAAACACACACACACACACACACACACACACACACACACACACACACACACACACACACACACGTGCGCAAAACTCGAGACCAAATCCATAATCCCCCGTTTCGGACTAAGTCCAACGGGGGCGAATAAGGAATCACCACGTGAGACAGCTCAATGACGAGCACACTATCCACTGAGCTATCCGTCAACAAGTGAGCGATCTTACCTTATTAAACTGTAACGTGAACAAAAATATATAAACATCCTTGGCTATTTCTAGATATTTTGCTTGCTGAGTAAAAGTTTTTGAACACTTTTAATTACCTCTAAATTGTTTAGTGTATGGGTCATTGCTTGGCTGGTTTGATTAAGTCCATGAAGGATAATAGTGGAATCCTCATATGCAATGTAATGCTGTATTACTAACCCGTTCTTTAGTACTAAGAGTTCCGCAGAAGCCACTACTCGAAAGTGACCAGCATAAGCCCACGACTGAAATTTTGCGAGGATGACATCATAAGGATGTTTTGGTGGCACCCCACGTGCTGGCATACAATGGCCAACTCTTGTAAAAGACAAGGTGGAATCTTTAATGTCCACAAACAATTTATGCTTGTGGATGAGATACTGGCTCAACATTCCATACAACAGATGACTGTACTCGTTAATCCAATGCATTACCAGCAAAGCACTATCATGACAGTTTATTGTTGGGTTTGGGAAAAGAACCCAGACTGGACATCTTATTCTTTTTATTGTATTTATTTTTCGATATTGCTCAAGTGTGGGATCTATGAAATAAAAGTTGCTGTCCTCAGCCAAATGTGGGTGTGTGGTGTCAGGCTTTGTAGCTACTGCCATCCCCCTTGCAGTGGTGAGTTGGGCAGTCCTGCACTTGATTGCCTGCAGTCTGGAAGTTGCCACACTGACATGAAGGCAATTCCGCTCGTCCCCAAGTGAACAAGACGGCTCAAAAGTGAGCATGCCACTTTGGCACTATTCTTATGAGCTTGTTAGTGCCTTAATGGTTAAGGTAGTTGGCTTAGGACCATAAGATCCTGAATTCAAGCCCATCCATGTCAAAATAACACCAATCAGGTTGACATTACCTGTTGTTTAACACACAGATGTGTGTATAACACAGCCTGCCATCCTTATAATGTCAGCAAAATGAGCACCTCCTTGGTGGAAGTGAGTCAGTCAAGTGTCCTGCATTGGAGTGGTGACCTGTCCAGGTTTGCATATCCCAGCTAATGAAAAGGTCTTAAAAACCCTCTGTGCCTGCAACATGAGGAAAATCATCCATCCATTCTTCTGCCAGCCCCTGCTGCGTTTTATAGAAATTGGATGTTCAATTCCCCCATTAATCTAATTGAGATGCCAATGAAAGGTGTGTAAAGTTGAGGAGAATTAAATGAAAGAACAAGTAGAGGTACATTCAAAGTTCACCGTCCCCATGCCGAATAAATAAATAAATAGATAAATAACATATCCTCCAGCGTGTGACATTTCCGGGGTGCCTTTGGCATCCGGCGATGCCGCTGTGCAGCACATGGAGATAGAATTGGGAGGGAGCGGTGTACAATAATTGATTGATTAGTTGCACAATTAATATCAACTAGTGCATGCCCGTACGTGTGTGGCCATACGTGCGTGGCCGTACATGCAAAAAAAACAAAAAACTTTCAAACCGCGTGCCAGAAACAACAACCACACAGGCCATTCCTTCGCTCTCGTAAACAACTACTGGATTGGGGCATTGTGTTTATCTATAAATGCGCATAAGAAATCAAGAAATTATTAGAATACAGTAAGTCATCACTATCCGGAAGTAGTGCGTGCCCGTACGGAATGTTCACATGCATTCCACGAATTATCGCTTGCATTGAAGTAACAACTGCTGTGATACTTACACACACAGAGTTAATTAAAATCCAAATTAAAATAAAGTTTACCTCCCTGTCCTTGCTTGCCATGACATTCGCTGCCATTGACCATTGCCACTCCTATGCCACGGTGAGGCGACAGGGTAGGATTTGTAGGAGACCTGAAAGTACAGTGTCATTAGGTATTCCATGTTCGAATTGTTTTAGTTTTAAAATAGTTTAAAAAAAATAGTTTGCAAAGCATACCACCAAATTGAGATGTATTTTGTTGGCCAGCAGGTTGAGTTGAGCTGAATTTCTTAACACTTCCAAAGGCCACACCGTTTTGACACATGGAAACAAAAAAAAGTTGTGCACTTAAAAAAAAAAAATTTTCAGAAAAATTTTTCTTCAATAAGTAAATAATAATAAAAATTGTCTACATGTACACACCTTTATCTGGTTAGCACCTCTTCATAAACAACATTGCTGAGGAAACGGCACATCCGGAAGTTAAGTCCTCACTGTCCGGAAGTTCGCATATCGCAGTTACGATTATTCGCAATTTAGTTTTAATGGCCAATTATTCAATTAGCGCCAACGTATTTTTGCCTTTTCGCAATGTCATCGCAAGGAAAAACACAAAGGGAAGAGCAAAAAAAAAAAAAAAAAAAAAAAACGTATGTGCAAAAAACAAACAAACAAACAAAAAAAACAATCACACAGCGGTTCCTTCCCTCTCGTAAACGACGACTGGATTGGGGCATTGTGTTTATCTATAAATGCGCATAAGAAATCGAGAAATTATTAGAATACAGTAAGTCATCACTATCCGAAAGTCCATACGTTGTAACCCGTAATGGGGAACGCGGCTGAGGATCTCTTCCCCAACGGCCACGCCTACGCAGCAACGTGTCCTGTCATTGGTTGGTAAATAAATGGCCATAACTTGGGAAGCACTTGTCCGATTAATATCAAACCTTGAAAAGGCACATCCACAGGACCCCAGCAATATAGCTCACAAGTTTCAATTAGATCGGACCAGTGGTTGTCGAGAAGCAGCAGTCACACACACACACAGACACACACACACACACACACACACACACACACACACACACACACACACACACACATTGCTGGAATTATAGATAGATAGATAGATAGATAGATAAATAATTATCGTAAAAAAAATTAATTTCTTAATCAATTGGCTTATAGCATACCGAAACCACCGCTGTGTCATCCGAATGTGTAACTTTTTGAAAATTAAGTAATTAATTGAAAAAATAAATAATTTTAATTGATTAATAAATAAATCAAAAATACCGTTAATAGCCAAATCACTTGGTCACTGACTGTCCAAATATCAGCTTCCTTGCTCAAAAGGTGCCTGAGATATCGTCCAGATGAGCAAGAAAATAAATAGGTAATTAATAAATCAATTATAATTAAGTAATTAATCAATTAATCGATTGATCAAAAAATAAAAATATTCGTTTTTGCCAAAGCACTTGTTCACTATTGTGCCTAAATTTCAGCTTCCTAGATCAAAGGATGACTGAGATATCGTCCGCACAAACAAACAAACAATAAAACAAGCCGGTAGGCGACATGGGTAGTCACCTACCCAATAGAACCTGATGCGATGGGCCTGTTCGATGGGGAATGACCTGAGGATTAAGCACAAGAAAATTCATGATTCTAGCTTCAAGGGTTAATGCTGCAGATTGTTTTTTCGTTAAATTACCCCCACATTTAGAAGTTTTTCGGCCGTTGCTAGGCAACGGAGGGGTCCATAGCAAAGGTTCTTTCTCACACATAACTAAGACATACCATGAACCTACCATACCAGTTTCATGTATATCTGACTCATAGTCTCTGAGATATAACGAACTTGGTTTCTTTATTGTTTTCGACCAGGGTTCATTCAAAGTCTATCTTCTCCGACAGTTTTCATAGGATTCGGCTGGAAATTTTTGACAATATGGCTGAATGTACTGCCCACAGTCGCTCATGGCCCGATTTTTGATTTTCGAAAAAATAAATTTTTTATGATTTTTCAAAAATTTCAAAGTCCTGTTGCTCGGCAACGGTGGTCTCCATAGCAACGGTTTTGCACACAACTAGGTCATGGTATGAACCTAAACACCAAGTTTCATCGAAATCGCCATTGTATTAACGGAGCACTGGACCGAACAGACAGACATACAGACAAACATATCAATGGAAAAAGTGATAATAAGGGTAGATCAAAAAAAAACAACTTTTTTTTCGACTTTATCGACTACCCAACAAAGAGTAAAAACTGAGTACTCCCTTTCGGCATGCGTCATCAATGGGCACCAAAGACTTTCGGTGCTCGATAAAGACGTCGTGCACAGTCTGGAGATGGAATAGCGAGGGGTGATGTACAATAGTTGTATAATAAGAGCTATGGAGATGCAGCGGGCACGTAATTTTAGCAGTGCCATCTATATGCCATCCTGTGAATCAAAAAATGGACCAGTGCCATTCCATCGCACCATTTACTCTTGTCCTGGGGTCTTCGGAGAGCATGGCCTTTGCATGTTATGTTGTCATGTCCAGCAGTCTGTTAACACCGACCGCTGGACTGATGGACCAAACTGGCTTTTAATCCCTTGAACGGCAAACAATTAATGGCGGCTTCGCGCGCTTGGCAATCACAGGAAGCACATGGGAACCTAAGCTCTGATTTAACGGGGTTTATCCCCGACCACAATAACAGGGGGAAAAATGATCACAACAAAATAGCCGGTTGAGAGGAGAAAAGCGGAAACATGTAATTCACAATAAATAATTATTTACAAAAGAAACAAAGAACTCAAAAAGCGCCACACACAACCAGACTCGAGCACAGACGGACGGACGTCCATGCAGATGGCGTCAAAGCAGCAACGAACCAAATGACGAAGCAGGCGAGCAAGCGACGAAGAACGGACAGGCCACCTGCCCTCAGGCGAGGAAAACTTCCGTCTCTCTGTGCGGAACCTACTTTGCCCTCCCTCTCTCACTGAGGCGACTCCTTCTCTCTGTGCTGAACCTACTTTGTCCTCCCTCTCTCACTGAGGCGACTCCTTCTCTCTGTGCTGAACCTACTTTGTCCTCCCTCTCTCACTGAGGCGACTCCTTCTCTCTGTGCTGAACCTACTTTGTCCTCCCTCTCTCACTGAAGTGACTCCTCCTCTCTGTGCGGAACCTACTTTGCCCTCCCTCTTTCACTGATGCGACTCCTCTCTGTGCTGAACCCACTTTGTCCTCCCTCTCTCACTGAGGCGACTCCTTCTCTCTGTGCTGAACCTACTTTGTCCTCCCTCTCTCACTGAGGCAACTCCTCTCTGTGCTGAACTTACTTTGTCCTCCCTCTCTCACTGAGGCGACTCCTCCTCTCTGTGCGGAACCTACTCTGCCCTCCCTCTCTCACTGAGGTGACTCCTCTCTGTGCGGAACCTACTCTGCCCTCCCTCTCTCACTGAGGTGACTCCTCCTCTCTGTGCGGAACCTACTCTGCCCTCCCTCTCTCACTGAGGTGACTCCTCCTCTCTGTGCGGAACCTACTCTGCCCTCCCTCTCTCACTGAGGTGACTCCTCTCTGTGCGGAACCTACTCTGCCCTCCCTCTCTCACTGAGGTGACTCCTCCTCTCTGTGCGGAACCTACTCTGCCCTCCCTCTCTCACTGAGGTGACTCCTCTCTGTTCGGAACCTACTCTGCCCTACCTCTCTCAATGAGGTGACTCCTCCTCTCTGTGCGGAACCTACTCTGCCCTCCCTCTCTCACTGAGGTGACTCCTCCTCTCTGTGCGGAACCTACTCTGCCCTCCCTCTCTCACTGAGGTGACTCCTCTCTGTTCGGAACCTACTCTGCCCTACCTCTCTCAATGAGGTGACTCCTCCTCTCTGTGCGGAACCTACTCTGCCCTCCCTCTCTCACTGAGGTGACTCCTCTCTGTTCGGAACCTACTCTGCCCTACCTCTCTCACTGAGGAAATTCCTTCTCTCTGTGCTGAACCTACTCTGCCTTCCCTCTCTCACTGAGGCTATTCCTCCTGTCTGCACTGAACCAAGTCTCCACTCCCCCTCTCACTGAGGCGAATGCTTCTCTCTTGGCCATCCATCCCGCACGCCACAAGCCCACCTCTCGTGAGACGATCCAAACTCATCACCTCGAGAAGTGTCAAAACTCTTCTCCCTTTTTGTGACAAGATAAAATAAAAATTGAAACAATTTGTTGGGGGTGTTTTTTGGTTATTTGTCTAACTTGACACCCAAGTCAGGATCAGGTATTGCGTAGTGAAGGTATAAGCTCAACCAGGTGCCCTTCTAGTTTGCGTCTGGTTTTTGTCTGTTACATTCTGATCCATTCAGTGTGCTAGCCTTTCCACCAGCCTCGACTATGAATTAAAAAAAACACACTAAACTCTAAAGGAAGGAGTAGATTGTGAAGCAGAATACCAGGCCAGAGTAAAGGCAGCATGGATAAGGTAGAATGAGGTTAGTGGTGTCATATATGATGGAAGGATTGAGTTTGAGTCAGTTCTGAGGATAAGTTTTTGGAGTGGAGTTCGGGTGAGTTCTGAGTGTTAACTCCTGCCCCCAACCCCACTCCAGTCCCTCCTCATTCCAAATTTCCACCTTTCCCTCCAGAGTGTGTCCTTCTGTATTGATCTTGTCACCCTATGCATCCTCTCCTGCCCCTCATTCCTCCCCACACCCATTGTCTGTCCAAGTATACCTCCAGTCTGGCCTTCAACTCTGCTGTTGGTGTTTCCCCCCTCGGATTTGTCCTGATCCATCCAGTGTACTAATTCCAGCTCTTTCACAAGCCTCGAGTATGTATACAAAAAAAGGGAAGAGGAGTTGCTGGAGAGGACAGAGATGAGAGTGCTTCAGTGGATTCTCAAGAGTCGGTGGTTCACACCCTGAGAGCGGCGGAGGAATGAGGAGATACCCAAGAGAGCTGGAGGTGCATATACGACAGAAAAGATTGCAGAGGCTAGGTTTGGGCGCATGATGAGAATAAAAGATGAAGAACCAATCAAGAAAGTATGGAATGAGCCGATTAGAGAGAAAACATGAAGAGGAAGACAGAGATTGTGGCGGAGGGATGCAGTGGATGCAGAATAAGGGTTTGAGAAAAGAAAATAGGATGGAGAAATGAGAAGGTGATTCCAAGTCACCAACCCATAACTTGTTGGGATTAAGACTTACAAAAGAAGAGGAACGTTGAACCGTTCCTTTTTTTTTTGAACTGAAGGTGAATGGAGATTGTTTTCACCCCTGTCTGTCTGTCTGTTTGTTTATAGGATATCTCAAAAAGTTGTGCAAGGATTCGGACAGAGTTTGGTGGAAAGCTTGGGTATGTGATACAGATTACATAATTCGATTTTGGTGAAGATCCGAATCCGGATCTGGATCCGAGAATATTTTTAGTGATTTTTCACCATTGAGAGATAGGGCTAAAACGATAAATAGCACGAAATCTCAAAACGGTGTGCACGGATTCGGACGACATTTGGTGGACGAGTTGGTTCGGTGACAAGAACAAGCCGATTCAATTTTAGTTCAGGTCCGAATCCAGATCTAGCCTATCAGTGGGATACAAAACGTAAACTAATCAGTGTAGTGGAGGGATGCACTCCACCGAATACCCTTCCAGTTTTAGATTCGACTTTGCTAGCCGTATAAAACGAAAGCAGACAGCTAATTGAAAGATCACCAAACAAGCTTTCCTACAACCTTCAATGAGACTTTTTTAATGTATTAAAAGCTATTTTGGTTGGTATAGTATATTTCAATAATTAATGCCTTTTACCTGTACCATAGTCTACTCTTTACGGAGCATTGGTGGTACCGAAGCAGTTTCTTAGAAAGGGTTATACATAAGTGGGTGGTTTGCCATTGCCTTCCCATTGTTGTTTGTCCATGCTCTGTTCTTTTAAATGCTGAGCATCAAGGAAGGAAGCAGCTCGTACCATTTTTAAAGTCTTGGGTATGACTTTCGGCCAGGGTGTGAACCATCGACCTTCCTCTCAAACTGAAAGCACTCTCTCACTCCATTAAGCAACACCACCAAGTCTGAGAAGCAACCATATATTCGGGAAAAAAACAATATCCTTGACTTTTAAGTAACATATTATGACCATAAACTATAATATCCTGCTTTAGTGATGATCATAACTGAAGACCTGATTGTAAGGGGCGTCGGAATCCTTCGAGTGCTGAGCTCGATGGTTATAAACCTGCCTGAGTGTCTGTAGTGTGTGCTCAGCCGGGAAGTCTGACCCACAAAAGCTTCCCCTGCAATCTCTCAGCACCTTATTTTCTAATCAGGCAAGAGCGGAAGAGCAAAGATGCTGATGCTAGTTTAAAAGACTTGCATTTTCTCACGTGAGTTCCAAAAGTGAAACTCAACTCGACCTCCAGTCATTGAGAATTATGAGCTCTGATTATTTATTATTATTATTTATTATTATTATATTATTTATTATTATAATAATTATGAGCTCTGTAAAAAACACAAATTCAATTGGCACCTTTTTTTGAGAAAGGTAGAGCATGAGGTCACAACTTCTAAAATTGCTACGACTTTAATGGCTCCAATTAATCCCACTTTCTTGTGGGGTGGGCAGGTATCATACAACGTGTACACTTGGCCCAATTATTTCATGAACTACAGCATAATTTTGCCTTGGATTTAATCATGTCTCTACCCATCTTCCTTTCTCTCTCTACCCTCTTCCTGGTACTTTCCATTGATCCATCAGCTTCACTCTGCATTTATCGTTACAAATTCACCATACACCTCCACGATTTTATTTCAACCTTTCCTTTTCTGAATCTTACACAATCCTTATTGTAAAAAATAATAATAACAATAAATAAATTCACTTTTATCGAAACACCTCCAGTAACCACGTGATCTGTTTCCACCCTCTGCATTTACCGATCCAAATTCACCAGTCACCTCACGGTCTTTTCTTCAACCTTTCCTTGACCTCATCTTATGCAATCTCCATCAAAAAATGACAAGCTCAAATGAGCTAAGATCCTCGTCCTCTTAATGATGACGTCATAAAAACGAATATGCCGTCATTGTGATGTATCAGGTTTGTGATAAATTATCTGTACTAATGCCTGGCTTGATTCCCGCAAACAAAATTCAAACAGCTTGCCCAGTTTTGGAGATAATGGTATAGGTGATTCTCATTAGTGGCGATATGATGACATCAACTTTTTTTCTAGGAAGAATTTCCAAAATCTGAGATGGTTCCTGCCTGCAGGTGGGCTTTCTGCATATACATGACAAGTTTCACGAAGATCCGATGAAAACTCTGGGTTGTGAAACAAAAAATGTCAAAAAATAGGAATGACATCATAAAAATTATGACGTCATAGTGATGTATCATATGTGCGGTAATTCATCTCTGCTAATGCCCTGTTCGATTCCCGCAAACAGAATTCAAAAAGCTTGCCTAGTTTCGGAGATAATTTTTTAGGCGATTTCCATTACCGGCGATATTATGACGTCAACTTTTTTTCGAGGAAGAATTTCCAAAATCGGAGATGGTTACTGCCTGCGCATGGGCTTTCTGCATATACATGGCAAGTTTCACGAAGGTCCGATGAAAACTCTGGATTGTGAAACAAAAAATGTCAAAAAATAGGAATGACGTCATAAAAATTGATATGACGTCATAGTGATGTATCATATGTGCGGTAATTCATCTCTGCTAATGCCCTGTTCGATTCCCGCAAACAGAATTCAAAGAGCTTGCCTAGTTTCGGAGATAATTTTTTTGGCGATTTCCATTCGCGGAGATATTTTGACGTCATAACTTTTTTTCTAGGAGGAATTTTCAAAATCGGAGATTGTTACTGTCTGCGCAGGGTATTTTTACATATATACGCCAAGTTTCAGGAAGTTTCGATGAAAACTGTAGGCTGTGAAACAAAAAAGTCCACAAGAAGAAGATGAAGAACAACAACGTGAGTAAGACTTAGAGATCCTCCACGAGGATCTAAAAACGATCTCTTATAATGCTTCATCTTCCTCTTTCACACGTGTGGTTCTCATTACTGTATCATAATTCATTACTCTTCTTTTATTTCAACAGACTGCTCTCAATTCGACCTTTCCTTCATACCTTGTCGAAAAAGTCCAACTGTTACAGCATTTCTTCTCTCCATTCTCTGAATTTGCCTTTATTGCATCCATCAAGAAATGTCTTTAATGGCATTTCTGAACTAAAAAATTTTAACCCAGTTTACTATGAATGCTCGCTTTCCTTCATTTGTCATTTTTTCTAATTTCAGTGCCAACTCACCATTCTCACCCCCCCCCCCTCTCAAAGCAACCATCACACTCTTCTCCCTCCAAGCTTCCTTCTCAGCTTTTTCAAGAATTCCCCCGTCATCTTTGTTCCTCAACTCTCCCCACTCCCCCTTCTACCACCATTCACCCTCCTCACTCACCCTTCTCAAACTTCCCCCCCCCTCATCCACAAAGCTGCCTCTTTCCCCTGCCCTCTGTCCTCCATCTCATCATTCTGCCTCCTCAAATCCTCAACTGCCTTTTGCCCCCTCTCTTATTACTCCCCACTGTACCTCAACCCAGCACCACAGAGCCTTTTCTCCTCCTCAACCGACTCCCTCCCCAAGCTCTTCTGCAATCCTCCACACTCTTTTAACAACTCTCCTTACTCCCCCCCTCCTCCCTTGTCTTGTCCAATCCTCCCCCTCCACTCCCCTCTCCTGCACCCAAAGCCTCCTCTCCTCCCTCTTCATCAACAGTGTGGACCTCAAATAACTGTGGCCTTAGCTCAAACCTTACAGATCTTTCCATTCAGGTTGCTACTAACAAGCCAGACATAATCTGCCTCAAGACGTGTCTGACTCCCTCGTATCTCTCCCTGGTTACTCCCTCCTCCAGTATGACAGACCTGAGCCTCGTCCTGGTGGAGGAGTTGCTCTCTTCATCAAAGACTCTATTCACTCCCCCACACCCCCAGGAATACCTCTGGGTTCGGCTTCCCCTCCACTCCCACCTCATGCTTATATGTGTACTGTACCGTCCACCAAACAGTGATGAGTCTATTTACACCTCACTATCCGAAACATGGACCAACTTGTATTCTCTCATCCAAACTCTCTCTTCCTCATATGTGATGACTTCAATTGTCATCTTTCCAGTTGGCTAAATGTGGGTTATTCTCTCACCCGTTAGGGCACTTCAGCAAAAGACTTCTGCGACTCACTGGGACTGACTCAATCGGTTAAATTCCCGACCCAGATCTCAACCAATTGTACACTATCTCTTCTGGATCTGATTTTGACAAATTTCCCTGACAATATCTGCTGCTCTTTCTCTGCTCCAATTGGTTCTTCTGGCCACGTGCTTGTCAGAGTAAACATCTCTCTGGCTGTTATTGGAGAACCACCTCAGCACCGTCGAGTCTGGCATTTTATTCAGGTTGACTGGCAGGGTCTCCAAGCAGCCATCAAACTTCAAGACTGGTCTCCCATCACTACTTTCTCCAAAATCAACTCATCCTGGGAATTCTTTCAAAGAAACTTGCTCTCTCTCAGCACAGATTTATCCCCTCTCATCTTCAGTTGTCTTACCCTTCCTCCCACCCATGGTTCAGTGAAGCTTGTGGCAAGGCAGTTGTCCTGAAACAACTTGCCTTTGCTTCATGGAAAGCAAATCCAACTGAGGATAATCTCAGTTCCTTACATAAAGCTCAGAACAAGTGTGTATCTACACTCAGGAGAGCCAGAAAACAACATTTTTCTAATCTGAAGTCTGAACTCTCAAAGCTCTCTCCCTCCTCCAAATCCTGGTGGCATCTAATCAAATATGTTTCTGGTGGAAGTTCCCCCTCCATCCCCTCCCTTACCTCAAATTGTAAGGTTTCTGTACCCACCTTACCCAGTCACACCCAACTGTCCCGAGACTTTATTTTCTGACAAAGTGGAGAGTTTGCTGTCAAATCTCAACTCAGATTACACTGAACAACAAAAATTTTTTACTGGAGATGTGTAAAGTTATTTAGACTAATTTGGGTATGCTGATTTCAAAAATCATAACCGTTTTGCTGTATCACGTCAGGATTTTCAGTAACAGAAATATTCCCGTTGCCTAGAAGTCAGGATTTCAATGAAATTTACAAAAATTCATTTATTCATTTATTTCATCATGAATGCTTCAAAATTATAGAAATTACAGAAAATCTCCACTAGAATGTAATTAAAAATGCTTTAGGCATTTGGCTTTGCGTTTGTGCTGCTCTGTGTCAGTTTCACGATGCAGGAACCAGCAGAAATCGCCCATCATGTTCGGGTTGTGCCGCCCTTGGTAACGCGTCTCCATGAGTGAAATCTCTTGGTGGAATCGCTCGCCGTGCTCGTCCGAGACTGCTCCCAAGTTGTCAGGGAAGAAGTTCAGGTGCTGGTGTAGGAAATGGATTTTCAGGGACATCCTGGAGCCAAGTTTCCTGAAGGACTCCAGCAGCTGCTGCACTATTTCTTCATCGTTGTCCGCGCGCTCGTTCCCCAAGAAGTTGTCCGTCACAGCTTTGAAGCTCCTCCACGCTGCCAGCTCTTTGGGGTTTCGAGTTGTCGGAAAAGTTTCGTCCTTCATAATCTGTCGGATTTGCGGTCCAACAAAGACACCAGCCTTGATCTTGGCCTCCGACAAGGTGTTGCCAAACTTTTCCTTGAGGTATAAAAACCCACGCCCATTCAGATCCATTGCCCGTACAAAACTTTTCATCAAGCCGAGCTTTATGTGGAGTGGTGGAAGGAAAACCTTGGCTGGGTCGACAAGGGCGACATGCTTCACGTTGTGTCGACCAGGTACATGCTCTTTTCGCTCTTCCCAATCTTTCTTCGTCCAGTGATTCTTGTCGTCTCTGCTATCCCAGAGACAAAGGAAGCACATGTATTTCGTGTAGCCTGACAACAGCGCCACCACTTTCAAGTCTCCGCAGATGTGCCAGTTGAAGTCATTGTACTTGATGGAATCAAGCAGCTGCCGCATAGTCTCATAGGTCTCTGTCATGCCGAACGCGTGAGCCAGTGGGACTGATGGTTTCTCGTTGCCATTGTGGAGCAAAACAGCCTTCAAGCTGTTCTTCCCCGAGTCGATGAAGAGGCGCCAGTCTGCAGGATCGTGATCACACCCAAGTTCTTTCAACAGACCGTTGATGTCACTGCAGAATGTCATCGTGTCTTCCATCTCAAAGAACTCAGCCATGTCTCTGTGACGTGCTCTGAACAAGGATATCTTGGTGTTAGGTTCAAGTAGATTCCACTGCTGCAGCCTTGATCCAAGCAGCTCTGCCTTCGCCTTTGACAGCGAGAGATCTCTTACAAGATCATTTAAGTCTCCCTGGTTCAGAAGGTGTGATTCTTGAGTGTCGGGTTCAAAAGGTTCATCATCACCATCCTCTTCACCACTGCTTACAGCTATGTTCTGATCAGCTGGAGGTGTTGGAACGGGGTTCTCGTCATCATGAGGCACAGGTTTACGAGCAGAGACGCAGTCAGCGTACTTGATGTGACCTTTATTCTTCTTGTTGAAGCCGGCGATGCTTGTGCAGCAGAAATAACAATCATCATGATGATTCTGCGGCTCACGCCATATCATGGGCACCGCAAATGGCATGCTCGCGCGCTTGCCCACCAACCACTGAGTCAAGGTTGTGTGACAGCTTGTGCAGCAGATGTGTGGTGCCCAGCTCTGTTCTTGGTCCCCCACCTTACACCCGAAGTAGTGAAAGTAGGCGGCCTTCATTTTCACTGCTGGAGATATACTTCGCTGTTGATCTTTTTTGGTATACCGACCACAGACATAAAAGAAGTTGTCAGGATGATTGGTACAGGAACGCCTACTCATCTTTATCTGAAAGAAAGAAATATAACACAAGTTAACAACAATTGTACGAAATAGACATGTCAAATACATATGTAAATTTCATTGAAATCCTGACTTCTAGGCAATGGGAATATTTCTGTTCCTGAAAATCCCGACGTGATACAGCAAAACGGTTATGATTTTTGAAATCAGCGTACCCAAATTAGTCTTAATCACTTTACACATCTCCAGTAAAAAAAAAATTTTTGAAATTTGTTGTTCAGTGTTATGCAACCGGTCCAGACGGCATCAGCCCACATGTCCTCAAAACCTGCTCCTCTGCTCTTGCTCAACCAGTCTCTGTTTTATTCACCCTCTCATTTGCTCAAGGTCATCTGCCATCTGCTTGGAAATCAGCAAGCATTACTGCCCTGCATAAAAAGCTGCAAAAAAAGATCCCTGCAACTCCAGACCAATCAGCCTTCTCCCAATAAGCAAGTTTATTAATTCCAACATCGCTTCAGACATTAAATCCTTCCTCTTCTCCAATGGCTTGATTTCCGATCATCAATTTGATTTCAGACCAGGTCACTCGACCCTGAAATATGCTGCTTCTCCTCTCCCAACAATGGATGGAGGTCCTCAATGCCAGACAGGAAATCCGAGCCGTATCCCTGGACATATCACGTGCTTTTGACATGGTCTGGCACCCTGCCCTGCTCACCAAACTCTCTTCCTGTGGTATCCAAGTCCATCTCCACTCATGGCTCGCAGACTTCCTCTCCTGTAGCAGTCAACGTGGACCCTAAACGGAGTTCTTTCATCCCCTCTTCCTGTCCAGGTTGGAGTTCCTCAAGGTAGCGTTCTGGGCCCTGTTCTTTTTCTGGTTTTCAGCAATGATCTCTCCGACTCTCTGGAAAATCCTCTATATCTCTTTGCTGATGACTCCACCCTCTGCTGAACCATCTGTCATCCCTCAGACCGGCAAGCCGCAGCTTCTTCGCTCACTGCAGATCAGGATACAATCACAAACTGGTCCAACACATGGAACATGTCTTTCTATTCTGACAAATCTCACACTCACGATGTCTCTCCAAAAGGACCGTTGAGAAAACCCCCCATCTACTTTCTCAATAATCCTCTGGAATAAGTCCTTTTATTCAAGCTTCTGGGTCTCACGATCTGCCATGATCTTTCCAGGGAAAGCCACATTTCCAACCTGGCCTCTAAAGGCAGTCGTCGACTGGGAATCCTCTGTCGTGCAAAGTCCTTCCTCAGCCCACCTGAGCTCCTGACCATATACAAAGCTTTCGTCCACAGCCTGATGGAGTACTGCTCTCCCCTCTGAGCTGGTGCTCCTGCCTCTCACCTTTCTTGGCTTCACGCTGTGGAAACTAAGGCATTTTGGATCATTGGTATCTCCCACGATGAAGCTGAGTCATTGGGCCTCTCACTCTCTCACCGCAGACAGGTCAGAAGTCGTTCTGTCTTCTACTGTCTCCTCTCTGGTCTTGCTCCCCCCCCCCCGCCTGCTATGTCTGTGATTTGTCCCCACCATATTTCTGCAGGGTGCTTAAGGTCTGCCAACAATCCCCTTCTGATAAAACTACCAAAATCACGAATCACTGCTCACCTTCACTCTTTCATTCCTCTTTTTTCCCACCTTTGGAATAAACTCCCACACTCTGTCAATCCCATTCTTCCCTCCAGGCCTTCAAAACAGCTGTTCACCATCACCTCTTATCTTCCCCCATCCATAACCTTGATCTTTTCTACCCTCGTTAATCTACCCCAAAGCCACCTCCTTCAAATTCCCTGCTTTCCTTCCTGAAAGTCCCTGTAATGTCCATCTTGTATGTCCTATGTTCGCTACCCCATCCCTCTCCCTTCCACAGATCTAATGTCTTTGTTCCCCACTGTTTTGTCCTTCCCTCTCCCACTCCTCTTGTCTCATGCCCCCTTGCTGTGCATTGTGTGTTAGCTCTCATATGAGCCTCGACAATGTGTAATATATATATATATATATATATATATATATATATATATATATATATATATATTAAAATGTGTAAATGTGCTTGAGATCTGGTTTATCGGTGGATTTCCAGTACGAGAATTCCCGAAAGAAGGACAAGTGGGTTGGCCGGTGGGGGTGAAAAAAGATAATTGACTCGGAATCCAAATGTCGGACATCTTTTCTTCCACGGTAAATTGGTGACCCGACATTATCCATATGGACCTTGCCAAGCCAGGCTTTCCTTATTAACCATTTCATTGGAGTGCTTGCTTGAGTGCTTAAGCCATATGGCGAGTGTCCTACAGTCGATCGCGGTATTCTGCATGCAGTTTGTATCCCGATCGGGAAGTACAGTCGGCAGTTGCTTGCTGCAAGGTAGAGGTATGTAGATACCACACACGAACGTGATACAAATGGATAGATTTGGATTTGTAAAGGGATTATCCATGTGTGTGTGTGCATACCTGCATGCTTGGTTACGTGGGTGCAATGCGTGGGATTCGCGAATTGAACTCGCACCCGAGCCCATGCGTGCCGTGGTGAAGGTGATGCC